>NW_006263475.1:166917-170483 GCF_000469605.1 Apis dorsata
ATATATATAATAATATAATATAATATATATATATATATATTATATAATATTCATACCCTATATATATTCATAATATTCATACATACATATATACATATATACATATATACATATATGTATATATATATACATATATATATAAAGTAGAATTTGCTATTATCCATGGAAAGTTTTAGAAACAATCTTTCGCAGATAAAAATCTTATTGTATAATATATTTCAATTATCATGATGTTCTGATTATTTTTATGTTTATTATTATGTTTTAATATACTAATTTCATAGATTAATTTATTAGAAAAATGAAATATATTATAAATTAATAGTGATTTTTTAATAATCTTTTTTTAATAAATTTAATTTTTTCTTGTTTTTATATTTTATTGATTATACATGATATTTCGTAGAATACATATTTTAAAAATTATTGATAATGTATAATAAAAAATATTTCTAAATGATTATTTAAATCTATTATTAATATTTGCATTAGTAGATATTGCATTTTTTCAATTTTTTGATTAATTAATATTTATAGTTTTTTTGACATTTTTTTAAAGATGAAAATTTTACTTAAAAATAAGGCATAAAAAAATTAATTTTTTTAATTTAAAGAATTAAAAAAGATCGTTTAAATATTAATTATCATTTATAACTATCATATATATCAGATTTATTAGAAAACTTTTTATTGTAAAAACGATTAGAAGTTTGCTTCTTCTGAAATGATAATATCATAATTAATATATATATAATATATATAATAATTATATAATCAAATAATAATAGATTAAAAATAGAGTTTACATAAATGTAAACACTGACTTTTTTTCATAGGGGTTTTGAATTAAAATTTTAGGTCATTCTAAGTTTCATAAGCCTCTTGCTATATTTTGTTTCTACTATCTAGTTTTATATATTTCTATATTTTTATATGTTTCTATATATATATCTATAAGAGAATTATCATTGTAGATATTTGACCGATATTTTGTTGAAAATTCCATGTAATATTCGATTTAATATAGTTCTGTTCTATTCTATCGCAATAATCTGATTGAAATTTTACGAATTTTGCAAATTTGCACCTCGATATAACTTTTCCTCATACAGTAATATTGAATTTGTGAAAAGTTTCTATTTTGGATTGTTTTTCAGTAGTTAAAATGAATTTACAAGCTGTTTAAAATTGTTTCAAAATAATTAATAAAGATTTTATAAATTTTTATATTTCTATTTATGTTAGAATTAATATATAAATTAAATTTTTTAATTATTTACAAACATATTTAAATTACTATAATACTATTTAAGTAAATTTTTATAAAAAATATATTTTTATATAAAATATTCATAAATATAAAAGTTAATATATAAAACTATATATATATAATATAAATATATTTTATTTATATAATAAAGTAATAATCATTANAATTGAATCATATAAATCTAATCATAAAAAAATTAATATTATATTTATATAATTTTTTATAAATACAAATTCTTATAATTAAGATAATGAATATTTAATGTATAACAAGATAAATGAGTTTAATGTATAGCAAGATAAATGAGTTTAATATATAATATCTATATATTAGTATTAATTTGTAAAATAATTGTAAATTATATTATAATTATTAATTATATTAATATCAATTTAAAATAATTGTAAATAAAATCACATTATGATATTATAATATGAGAGTTATAAAAATTACTATTAAATTAAATTATATTAACAAAAAATTCATTCATGTTTATTCTATGAGATTAATATTTTTTCAGTAATGAAATTGTTTTATTTATAAGACTTATTAATATATTATAAGTTTTTATGTCGCAAACCAAAAAGCAAATATAAATTTCATTTAATAACATAAGTTGACCTTTCTATACTGTTTATTGTTACAATAAAAAAAATACAAATTTTTTTTATAACATGAATATACATTTTCTTATGAAAATAGTTTAAAAATTTATGTTTAATTACATTAAATTATTTATCATTCCGATTAGCGAAGCGATTTTTGCAACATTTTTTTGAAATAAAAGAATATGTAACAATTTGATCAAAATTTATAAATGTTGATTAAATAATAAGAATCAAAACCGTATGTAATATGTAAAGAGAAAAATATCAAAATAAAAAAAATTTTTGATTATCCATTAATTATTGTTTGACTTTTGCGATATATTATGTAAGTTTTTTTGATTTTATTTACTTTTAATATATTTCAATTCTAAATATTCCAACGGGCTAATTTGAAATTATAAATAGAAATAAAATCTACGATCTGATACATAAATATAATAATAAATATATATAATAATATAATATAATAATATAATGTAAATATAAAATATTGTTTATACGAATTTCATGAAATATTAGTTCTCATAAGACAGAAGTTATAACTAATTTTTTTTATGAAGTAATTTTGATTTTACTTTGAAATGTTAAAAATAATTTAAATATTAATTCGATGATATTTATTGAATATTTATTTATTAACAGAATTTTGTTTTTTATATCTTTATTAGAAAGTTACATCTTCTTCAGAATTACAACAAAAGCAACAATTAAATTAATAAGAAATAAGAAAACTAAGAATATAAATTATAAATTTTAATTAAATCATTAATAATTCTCAATTATAATTATTTCGACAAAAATATATACATAAAATATATAAAATGATATTAGTCTGAAAGAAATATAAAAAATGTTATTTAAATAATAAATAATAAAATAATAAATTCATAATTCTAATATTAGATAATTATATTATTTGTTTTGACATTAATGTAAATATTATTATAAAATTTAACAAAAATTTTATTAATACGAAAAAAAAATAACTTATGATATGATTTAATCAATCACATTCATATATAATTTCATTTATAAGTGAAAAACTCAAAACGAAAATGATATTTGAAAGAAAATATAATTAATAATTAACATGTTAGTTATATACATATATGTATATAACTTATTTGAACAATGATATTAATGTTAAAATTTAATAAAAAAAATTAAAAAAAAAATCTGCTTAGATTTAAGAAATAAAATATATTACTTTATTATATGTATTTAAGATTTAAAAATTTATTGCAAAATTTTCTAAATAAAAAAGATAATATTGTATGAATTTTTTTCTCATCCTAACAAATATTGAAAAAAAAAACTAAAAATTTTCAAGTATATATAAACAATTTATTCATTGTAATTTACAAAACATTTTCATTTTATCATTTAAATCTTGGCATTAAAATAAACAAAATCTAATATGCAAAAATATTTATTTTGATTTAATTTTCAATTTATGAACAATACACATCTGTATAATTTCCTATTCTTATTATAATAAATTAAATAATTATTATAATAAAATAATATAATAATATAATTATTAGATTATAAACTACTTACGAATTTCAATTTATATTCGATATGAAGCTATTGAATATTGAATTTAAATAATTCTGCATAATAATTATGTAAATATTTGTGCAATAAATCAAATCAATAATATATATATATATATATATATATATATA
>NW_006263475.1:170832-194744 GCF_000469605.1 Apis dorsata
AACCGAGAAGAAAATGAAAAAAAATCAAGGATAGAAACCGATTTTCAAAGATATAGAAGTTAAACTGTATTCCCTATGCCACTTCCATTTTTTTTAGTTGTTATTGTTTCTATTTGTTTTTGGCTAAGGAAACTTTGCGTTTATGCTTCAATATTTTCTAATATCATGAAATTTCTTTTCTCTTCTTCGTTTTTCGTATATGTTCACTTCTAATTAAATCACAACTATACGAAAACTCTAATTTTAATTTTAGAAGACATTTCACTCATAAATACAAATTGAAAACATAATTCGTGAAAAAGTTTTACAAATAAATTTTTTTCACATATTTCATATATTTGTCTGGAATAGTTATGAATGTCTCTCTCTAAATTGTAAGAATCGAAAAAAAAATGAGGAAAAATATCCTATTTAAATTACAATTTTCAAATCGAAGTTAGGATTCTCTTTTGTTTATGTTAAAAAAATATATTTATTATGTTAAATAAAGGATATAATAACAATATAAAAAAACACATAAAAATTTTTAAAAAATACATAAAATTCTTTTTTATTTTGATGTTTTCTGATTGTATTAATTGTAATATGAACACTCAAGATTATCTATGCTATTAATAAGGCTAGGATATTTGGATGTATATTTTATCAAAAATGTATGCATACAAAAAGACATAGGAAAATTGTACATATGTTATTATTATTTAAGAAAGGGGAAAAGGTGAAGACGAAAATGTTAATATTTACAGTATTTACAAAGCTTTATTTATATTATTTGCATTGTATTATTTAAATATTATTATATATGATGTTCTGACACGTAAAATTTTTTAGACATCTATTATATATAACATTATTGTATCAGTAAGATTTGTTTGTTATTCAACATGAAAATTGTTGAAGACCTATCAGTAATCCTTTTTTTTCATTTATATTTTTTTCACATGAATGTTGCGCCTTTTTGTTCTGTTTCTTGTAATTGTAATCTTTAAGATTAATCTTGAGTCAATATTGATTATATATAGGAATATAATAAATAAATGATATGTATTTTGAATACTCTTAATTATCAAGATCGATAAATATCTCCAAAGAAATATATGGTATTTAATTATTATATAATTATAATATAATTTTTTTCATAATAGAAGGAATAAATTGCATTGAAGATGAAGTTATTGGATATTGTAAATCTGGTTTTGTTTAATAATTTTTAATTAATTTTATGATGAAATTTATACATGTTATTTACGGCTTTATATAATTTTTGATTACTGTTTTCTTTCATGTAATTTGAAAATTCAATTGAATGGTACATATCTGTACATCTTCACATATCTCCATTTGTAGTTTATGATTTTTCTATTATGTTAAAAGAATATTGGGTAGTCATATATTAGGGTAGTCATGATATTTTTAAATTTTTTATGTAAATATATTAATTAATAAATTTTACCTCGATATTTTATTTTCAATAATTCCGTAAATCAATAAGAAACTTCTATTGTTAAATAATATCAAAGATCAAATAAAAAATTTTGTATCTACTAATTGATCTTCTATTTGCAGATCCCGAATATAATAGATTAACGATCGATGGATTAATCTGTAATCATGTAAAGCTATATTTAAAATTATTATGCGTCAAACAATTTTTCATAGCCGACAATGCCGTTATAATACAAAAAAACAAAACTTGATTGATAGACCTCATGTCCATTTTTGATTCAATAAAACTTCTTATCAATTTTGAACACATGATTTTGTATCATTCGACATTGAGAAAATTTTCTTTATTCGAATGATCGAAAATAACATAAAATCTCGTGAAAATCCGAAATCGCCAATATAAACATATATAGTCATCTATGGCACAATCTCTGTTTTTTTTTCTTTAGCAGCACATTCTTTATATTCATTTGTAAACAACAATGGAAATTCATTTCCAAAAATAGCGATTCTTTGTGATGATTTTTATGTATCTAGTAATTAGTACTTTGATTTTCGAAAAAGCCATTTGAGGAATTGATCAAATTATGCCAAAAAAGAAATTTAAATTTAGATAATGAACAACAAACAATCTCTCATTGATAGAGATCTTAGACAAGACATATGATACAAGACATAAGACAAATCTAGATGATACAATCAAAATACTTGACATATTCGACAATACAGACAAAATGAAATATTATCAATATTATGTATTAATCTAAGCGATCGTATTTTTAAATGATTCTATCTCAACTAGCAATTCTTTTTATTCTCGAGTTGATCTTATTTACTCATAATCAATTAACAAATTGACGAAATTGATAAATCATGTAAAATTGAATTGCAAAATCATTCTATCTTAAATGCTATACAATATATATAGTGATGTAATGTATTTACAATGAATTCTAATATATGCGTGTGATATATGTAATAATATATATAAATTATGCTAGATTACGTCAGCATAAACATCAGTAAAATGTATCTAAAGAATATAATTGCGAGGATTGTACAAGAAAAAATAACCAATTTTCAATACGGATGAAATAAAAATGATTACTGAAATGAAAGCTAATATTGAATAAGTCTTATTTACCTAAAGATATTAACAAAATTTTTTCAGATCACGTGAGTCACTCCATAAAGAGTGATTCAAAATAAGAAATTAATATAAAAAGAAATTTATAAACCTATTTTTGTATATTTGTTATTTATTAATAAAATATTTGAATTAGAGTGGAGCAAATTCCATAATTTGCTTTAATATCAATGATTTGCTTTTCTAAATTAAAATTCACAAATAAATTTCAAAAGTAAGAAATTACAAAAGTAAAAGTAAAGATATAAAAAGTATCAATATAAGGTATAAAATATAAAATATAATAATAATAATTATTAAGATGTAAATATAGTAATAATAATAAGTAATAATCAGTAATAATAAAACTATAATAACTAGTAAAAACTAACAACAACAATAATATAAACGCATATAATAATAAAAATGATAATTTAAATGTAAATAGTAATCAAAATGATAAATATAATATATATAGAATGTAATAAAAGCAATGAATATGCCTTCTCTATTGAAAAGAATTGATCATTCATATATATTTATAAAATCCTTAAAAATATATTACATATTACGTGTACGAATAAGAGGATCTTATTACTAGAACAGATAAAATGGGAACCATTCTTGATATAATATTTAAAAATGATAAACAAAATAAAATAATAAAATTATTAGATAAATATATTTAAAATTAGTGAAATAAGAAAATATGAGAAAAATATATATAAAAAGAAAAAACACAAAAAAAATATTCAATATAAATTAAAAAAATTAGTAAATGAATATATTTAAAAACTATATGCTAAAAATCTAAGAATGGAATATATTCTATCTGTTCTATCTGAAATCCTTTGAACACTGATGAAATACTTGATATCAATAAAATTACTGAATATTATAATAAATTGTACATAATATGTTTGAATATAAATATTTGGAAACGTATTTTGAAATGAAATGAACTATAATATGCAATTATTCAAATCAAGATACATAAACAACTAAGGAAATTTAAAGAATTAGCTGCAAAAATTGACAGTAACAAAAAAGAACACTTTAGAGAAATTCCTCGCCGATTATATATGATTTATTCAACATTATAAGGCTTAAAATATTTATCGTTTGCGTTAAAGATCTCATTGCGTAATAGATCTCATTTGTGCAAATATCTTTGTTACCGAAAACAAAAGCTTTAAAACAGCTTTAAAAATTTCAAAAATTATAAATCAATAATTATTTCTAATTAATTATTAATAATAATTATTTCAAAAAATAATAATTATTTCACAAAATACTAAGATTTCTTAATAAAATTATATAATAATAAATAGCAATAATCATCTCGAAAATAAATTTATCATAATCAACAAAAAAAAACAGATTAAAACAATAGTTAACAATACTGTATTTCAAAAAATAACTAAAACGAAATTTTTTTTATAAGTTTATTATAATTTTATTAACTGATTTAAGTATTTAATTTAATAATTGATTTAATAATAATTTAATAATTGATTTAAGTATTATGTATCGATTATATCCATAATTCATTATATAGAAATAATATCGACTAATATAAATATAATAGAAATATATAGCGTCGCAAAAATGTGAGAATATTTATTAATTGAAGATTTTTGAGATAATTTCAAGCAATATTTTCCTTTGCAAAAATTTATATTTCAATTTTTTAATGAATTTTTTTTTTTTATCTACAAAAAACATTGACCAATCTAAATATATAGCTTGGTCGAGTGGTGATAATAGTTGGTTATATACATTGGTTATATACTATCGGTTAAGTACAAATATAAGCATCATATTTCAAAGAAAATGTATTAAATATAATAAATATTTTTTTATCGATAAAAAATTATATCGAATTATATCAATATATTATATAAATAAACTATAATATTCAATATACTTTTTTAAATATCATAGATTTGTTCATGTTTGATCGGTGATATATTTGAAATCAACGATTCTGTTTCAATTAGATTTGACATTTCATGACGTTTCATGATTAGCTAATGTTTTTTATTAATAACTCATTAATAAAATAATCAAAGTTTTTGTGAAAAAAATGTTATGAAATTATGTAAGGATTTTTTAGTTTCATATTGTTTCATATTTTTAAAATTATTAGTCATTTTGTAATAATACATGTGACTTAGCAATTCTTGCATATCAAAAACTTTCAACATAATTCGATTATTATTTAAACTAAAGATATTCATTTATCATATTATTATAAATATTCAAAAAAATTCATAATCATCACATTTAAATTTTAAAATTTATATATTATTAAAGATATAAACGTCAAAAGAGAACCAATTAGAAACCAATTATTTGTTTGTATATTTAATATGCAATAAATATATTTATTTGTATTTCTGTGACATAATTTATATTCTTAATAAACAGAATTTACAATATAATTTAAAAATTTAAAAATTTTACATACTTCTTTCGTTAACTTTCATTTTTTTATTATTTCACTGTTTCCAACTGTTGTTTTTTTTTTCTTCATTGTATTTATAAGCGTTAATTCGCTACATTTAATACTGCTTACTTCATTTATCATACTATTATAATTTATTTTTCTTTTATCGAAAGCTTAAAAAATAATATATAAATTTAACAATAAAACATGCAATACAATTATTTTGAGCAAATGAGTTATAGTTTCGTTAAATTACAAACAAATGAGTCTTGGAATATTATCATTATTTTTTAATATTGTAAGGGCACAGAATATATTAAATCATTAAATTATAAATAGATTTTCAATATATAAACAATGAACAATATAAAATGTAACAATATAAAATGAATAATGTAAAAAATTTATTATATTTTTTAACAAACAAAAAACTTATCATTTCTACAAACAAACACAAATTTACAAAGTTAAATTACTTATTTCGGAAGATTATAGGGAGATAATGCTCAAATCATTAAACATTTCAAACGAATAGTAGAAATTACTTTTATATAATATATTACTTTTATATAAAGCTCTGTTTATTAATGTTCTTTCATTAATTAAAAACAATATTAAATTCCCGATTTCTATTTTTTATTTCCGAATTATATTTGAGCATTTCTTTATCGGTTTTAACAACATTTGATTTTAATTGTATAATAATAAATATATCAAACGGACTTTCATCTTAAAGCTACATCTAAAAAATGCGAGTGCAGTTTTAGAGTAGCAAAAGGAATATTTATAAAAATGATAGAATTAGCATTGCAATATACTATCAACATTTAACCAAATTGAATTCTGATAATTTTCAAAGAGAACAAGATTCTCTTAGTAATTTAAAACGTATAATTGTCATTCATCCATGGATTGTCTAATTAATAATTAAGATCAATCAAGTAAATATAAGCTATATCAAACGTTTATTTCCTTAAACTCACATAGCGATATCAGTTGATTTTATATTAAGATAAATCTATATAATTTTATATATATTAATATATATATATTAATTATATATATTATTATATATATTAATTAATAACTCATATTGCGTTAAAATTTATTATTTAATATTATGTTATAATAAATAATTATATTATCACGATAAGATCTATAAAAATGAAACTTTAAGCATATAATTCAGTTGTACGTCAAATCATAATTTATTAACTTTGCGTTCAACTTTTTTTTATTTTAATATTTGTTCATAATTGAATGAACTATTTAAAAGAGCTGTTTAGGAAAGACATGTATCATAAATAATACATAGCTCATATCTCAAAAATATACATTGGATTTCCTTCGGTACGATTATAACACGATCGTAAGGGATAACTATTTTTCAACAAAAATCTTGAAATATTAACTACGTATTCTGATCAATTTTTCTTTTAAATTTTTTTAACGTTTATTAATATCCTATAAATTCGCATATGAGAGAAATCACAACATTTTCCATTTTTGATCAATAAGTTTTTTGGTAATATTGCTAATATTGAAAAAATACGAAGAGTACTTCATGAAGATGTTTAAATATTCATCAGAAATCATTAAATCAGATATAGTTCATTACAAAATTTTTTGTTATTAATTAAGTTCATAAGAAATCATCATGAAAATCAGTTCAGGATTACTGCAAGAAATATTTATTTTTCAACATAGACTTTAATTTATAAATTGAAGATATTATAATTGTGATTCAGCTATAATATGAATAAAGATACGAATCGGATTCGGAATTTAAAAGAAGATTTGCTGATTATAAATTTGAGAGATCATCTATGAAAACTAATTCTATGTTTAGAATTATCGTTATTTAGTATAAAGGCGTGTAGCACGTTATTTGTATTTCCGTGACATATGCTAAAATATGCTAAATATGCTAAATAAAGTGAGAAAATGATTGTAAACCGTTTTTTATTGTGAAAGTGATATTTTTCTTGATATAATTATAAACTTTTTGTTTCTGAGTATATTTTATAATATTTTTATTATATGATTTTGGAATTTCATCTTTAAAAGTTTAGTGAAGTTTAAAGAAGAGGCTGTTTAATCATATAAAACTCAATGAAGGCTATTGTTATGCACGATATTTCTTATCCAATAAATATCTCAGAGGCAAATTTGGTTTTCACAGAAACTAAATTGTATATCAGGAAATTAATGTTAATATAATAATCATAATAATATAAAATTATAAAATATAATAATATAAAATATAAAATATAAACTATAATGCAATAATCATAATAATATATTATTATTGCATTATAGTTTTGTGATATTTTATGTTTTTTCATATTTTTTTATGATTTTTTCGAAGATTTTATTAATAGATTAATTTGTAATCAAATCTAGAGTGTTGCCTTGTATATTTTTTTTTACATATTTTTTTATATATAATTAGTTATAAATTTTATTATTTTCAGAATATACAATTAGAATATACAATAGAGATAATTATTATAGTTATATAAACAGGATTATATACGTAAAATATAAGAATATAAAAGAATATAAAAGTTCTTGGCTATGTTGTCAATGGTTGTGGATTTTTTATTTGGAGTTTTTTAAAAATTGTTATTTGTTTGGTAAATAAGATAAAATAGTCTGAAAGTATTAAATCTATATTGGAATTGTTGGCAATATAACATTGAATGTGGTGATTATTTGATTGAGGGAAATTTATTTCTTTCAATATATTTTTTTGTGTTTATTGTTAGTAAATGAATTATATTATATTGAGTACTAATTATTTCTTGATATGATGATACCACTTCATGTAATATATGTATCAATTCATTTAATGTAAAATCCGAAAGTGTTTAGAATATATTTTGGTTTTTATTTAATAAGATTATGTTTTAATCTTTTTAAAAAATTTAATCTTTTTCAAATCTAAAAAAAAAAATATTGTTTCTATCGAAATTATAAGTTTTATAAAAAAATTATGAAAATATTTATCTGATTATTATATCTTTGGCTTTACAAATTTTTTTTAATTTTTTGGAAAGAAATTTAATAGATTGTAGAGAATAATTTTGATTTTATTATTATATTTTAGTAGTTGTTAATAAATGTATGAAAAACGAATTACAGTTCTTCGCAAATAATTTTTACGATGATTTTAATATTGTAGATTGAGATTTTATTATATGTAATTTATAGAATTTGATAATTTATTTAATTCTGAAAGGAACTAGTTTTTTTAAACATTTTATAAGGAAAGAATAAGAAAATAATATATTTTTTCATGGAAGTAAAAATTTGTTTAACATGAGGTATGATATAATGCATTGCAATATAGAAATTTAGATTTTGTTTAAAAGAAAGTATATTTTCTATAGAAAGATTTTTGTTATTAAGATTTATTAAAATTCAATTTATATTGTTTTATGATTATGTTTTTGTATTTTAGTAAGTATAATTGTATATCGTATCAGAAGTCCATTTTTTTAATATAAGGGGAATTATAATTGCTGACAGTTATCCATCAGAAATTTGTATTTTTTTTTGTTTTTGGAAAGATGGTATGTCTATCAACTCAAAAAATAATCCAATGTATGGTTTGCTTTTTCTTTTCATTTATTTCTTTAATGCTATGTCTCTTAATAAA
This sequence comes from Apis dorsata, assembly GCF_000469605.1. NCBI lineage: Eukaryota > Metazoa > Arthropoda > Insecta > Hymenoptera > Apidae > Apis > Apis dorsata. The sequence goes on from NW_006263475.1 coordinate 179,515, forward strand.
TCGGATTTGCTCCAGTTTGATTCTTCGCGTTAAAATCGTTAACTAAAAGTATGATTATTTTTATAGTTGTAATATGGTTATTTTATAGTGGTTACTTTTATATAATTATGGTTGATCAAATATTGCGATTAATTATATTGGAAATTTATTTTTGTAATTATATATGAAAATAATAAAAAGTTTGTTATAAGGCTTATATATAAATGTTATTTTTAGAATGAAGATTAACAATAAATGAATAACAGTATATGCAGTAATTTAATATTTGCATTATATTCCTTTTTTTATTATTATTATTATTTTCTTTCATCAATCTTTTATCATCAGACAATCGAATGAAGGAATGATTTAATTTGATTTATTTGACATTCTTTATTATATGTTACATAAATAATACAATAATATTTTCTATATCAGTATCTCGCTTAACTTTAATTCCTTATAACTTAATAAAATTATATATTTGCATTATATTCCTTTTTTTATTATTATTATTATTTTCTTTCATCAATCTTTCATCATCAGACAATCGAATGAAGGAATGATTTGATTTGATTTATTTGACATTCTTTATTATATGTTACTTCTTTATTATATGTTATTAAATAATACAATAATATTTTCTATATCAGTATCTCGCTTAACTTTATTCCTTATAACTTAATAAACAAATTTTATTCTCATAAGCTTCATTGTTTATTATTGTGTATTATTTTGGTTTTTACAAATAATTTTATAAAAATATTGCATAATATATTAAAATCCTATAACGAAATACTTATAATCATAATCTATTAAATTTTTTTCTCAAATTTTTTTAAAGATTTTGTGAAATATTATCAATATTTTTATAAAAAATTTATAAAAATTAGAAATGGATTTAATCTATATAATGTATATAACTTATTAAAGATAAAATTACTAAAGATAAATATTAAGAATTAAATAAATATATGTAGTAGATTTTTTTTATATTTATTTAATTTCATAAACAAGAAAATCTGCAATAAAATAATATTTACATTAACAGTGCCTAAGTTAATGAATATTAATTCTATTTATTTGTCAACTATACAACTTATCTTCTTTTTCTAAAAATTATTCAATTGCAAAGTAGGATAAATATTAGAGAAATAGGAAGGAAAAAAAAATTTTTATTCATAATTGTAAAAAATGAATAAACTTATTAGATACAAACAGATTTTCTTTAAAAAATGGAAATAACAATAGCGATGAAGTATAATGAAAAATCAAATCTGTTGCTATAAATTCTTTCATAGAATTTATATTTAACGAATTTCTTTTTTTTCTTTTTCTTATTTGAAAACTTGCTTCGTTATGCTATTAATTTTGATTCACTTACAAAAGGCTTTTTAATATATTAAAAACTTTAAAACGCAATTAATAGTTTTGTTGTCCAGTCATAAGATTGGAATTAAGCAAATATTAAGTATAAGTGACTGAAATTGATTATTTCAATCAATTTGCTATCAATAATGGAAAACAATAATTTGAAAAAGAACGTGATGAGATTGATTTTTTTTCTAACGCTATAAATTCTAGCAAATTATATCATTTATTTTTGTACGAAATTACATTTATTTTGTTTTTTTATTTATCGTAGTTATTAATATATATAATAATTCTAAACTTTCTAAAATTATTATGAATTTTTACCGTGATGAAATTTAATGACAATCGAAGCGAAATTATAAACACATAAATCTCTTGAATATATTTAATGATGTTATTCTTATTGCAATATATTTTCTAAGGCGAATAATAACAAATTGTATAGTTCGTTCAATAAATAATAATTGTTACAATAATTATTACTGATACCTTCATTATTTTCTAATGTTATAAATTATTAAAATAGAATCAGTTATTTATCTTATAAATTCATCAGTCTACATATTTGATATTTTAGTTAACAAGTAAGCTTGTTTAATATTTTTTTTAAACAAGTTTCCACTCAATCAATATATAATACTTGATAAAATTTTCGCTTATCTTAATTTTCGCTTATCTCATTATTGCCAAGCTATATTAAGAGTCTTTTGGAAATCAGACTAAATTATTGTATCTGATGAGCATGTAACCTTATAATTAATTTAAAGTATTTGCAAATCGTGACGCGATTTTCACAAAAAGAATCATCATAGATTTTTCATCTAAATTTTATGCCCTTAAACTATTATGCTATTGCACTATTACTTGATATACTGGACATACTAGAAGAACAAGAATTTCTCATTCCTTAGAAGCAAATTTAGGACAAGAACTTTTTTGAAGTCCCACTTCAGAATCAAGAAAATTTTTTTGAGAATAGAATGAAATAACTAAGCAAGCGAGAAATTTAAAATCAACATAAAAAAATTTAAAATCAACGCATTAAAATTAGCACTTGTAAATTCAGTTTTTATAATTTATATAAGTTCAACAGTATGAAATGAAGTTTCTTTGAGATTTCCTTTTTCTATCAATCAAATAATGAATTAATAGTATTTCAACTATATTTATCATAGGAATCAATCAGGATCTATCACACTAATGATGTTTTTTATCATGAATTAACACTTCCATGATATATTAGCCAATCAGAGCCTATTCTTGTCAATAAATTTCTTCATAAGATAAATCAATATTATATATATAATATTATATAATATTATATATTATAGTAATATTCAAATCTAATTATTCAAAAGAATCTCTCCATCAAATGATTTTTCACATGATTTTTAAACAAGATTAAATTTTAATATTTCTATGATATAATAATAACATTTGTGATCTCATAACATTTTAACTGTTATAAACTTTAAGTTTTAATATATACAAAAAAAAATCAGAAATATAAAATAAACAAATTGATTATATTGTTATGTCACAAATAATATATAATCCGCATCACAAAGAAACATAGGATTTTCGTCAATAAAATTAATATTATGATTGTAAGGAATGATTATTTCTTAGCAAAATTTTTGAAATGTTAGTTATATTTGGTCAATGTCTGTTTTTAATTTTTTTAATGCTCAGTAATCAAAGATGTAATATAATTTCGTGTAAACTTCTAAAGACAACCACTTGTAATAGTTCATCAAATGTTAAATTTCTGATTTGGAAATTGTGACTCTTCCAAGAAATTTGAAGATTTCGCGTAATATTGCTAAGATCGCGTCAAATATTGCTATATCTAGGAGAATATTCAGAGCGCATTAAAGGATGCTACATTTTCCAAAGCTGTTGATTATTGTAAGTTGCCTTTTTTAGTAATAATCCAATAATAATGCTTTTAAAAAATAGAAAGAACGTTTCGCACTTTTGCGAATTAAGTAATTCACTATAAAAATTCATTAAATATATTCATTATCAATAAATAATTCGTTAAAGAAGTTCAATTAACACAATTCAGAAATCATTATCAAGAATAATTTAAAATTAATGCAAAGAAGTCTATCTGTCAATATTTTATGATATTTTATGATCAAATTAAAAATACTATAGTTACAATTCAACTATAATATGAATAGAACAATGAATAAATTTGAAACTTAATTATATCTGTTGCATCCAATTCAGTGATTTGTAAATTTTTGATTAAAGATCTGTATTATACGAATAATATATCTTGCATATTATGAATAATATGATGGACATCCATCGCATTAATACCAGAAAAGTAAATAATTATTTATTGATAGCATATTTTCTAATAAATCTAATTATAAAGTATATAATTATATAATACATTTTTTTAAAAATTCAGCGTATTTCTGTCCAGTTTGCGTACTATTAATGAAAAAATGAAAATGAGGTTCAATTATTCTACTTATGATTCTATATTAAAAATTTATATTTTGTGTCTATCAATTTGTCTAAGTCATGAATTTTTAATAATGGATATTTTGTAAAATTCATTTGATCATAATTTGTAAAGAATACTAGACTTAACAATAATTTTTTGAAGAATATTTCATCGTTTTTATATTGTCGAATACTGAGAAAATTGTGAGCGATTTTCGAAGTTACATAAAAGTCTTGATGAAGAATAAATGGAATAATAAATGGAAAGTATAAAAATTTTGTAAATGGAATATTCATTTATCATATTAATGATATCTGTTTCATGCATATATCTCCTTGAACTAATATAAACTTTTGAGATGATGTTCCGATTTGTTGATGTTATTTTGTTAATTAATTATTAATACTTGTATCTTATTTCTATCGATATTAGCTTCACAAAATATTTACATACACAGAATCTTTGATTATTAGAATTTACTATCTAAGAAATCTTTCTTTCTATATTCTTTCTTTTTTCTCTTAAATATTTAATTTTAATTTTAAATGAAAATTATTTAATTTTTTTTTATTTTAAGTAATTAATTATGAATTTATGTTTATAGATATCCTAAAAAATCTAATAATAAATAATTGTAATTGTATAAAAATTTGAATATTATAACAATAATATATTTATTTATAATCTCATATTCGCTTCAATTATAAATTTTGGAATCATATTGAAAATTTAATTTAAAAATTTTAAAGTCTAAGATCATTTCAAAATCATGTTCTGATACACGAATGAATACATAATAATGTCGACTATAATATATATAGTAGAAAAAATTATGTACATGTATAAAAATAAAAAGACATGAATAACTTTGAAAAAAACTATTAAAAAATAACATTCAAAAAGAATTTTTGGTTTTAGATTTCTAAAAATAACTTATTACATACAAAATACTACTTTTATTATTGCAGATAAAAAAAATATTTAAAAAAAGAAACATATAAATTATATTTATTATACTCATAATTATTTTCATATAACAAAAGATATTAAAAACATATATTACTGTTCTTAAAATTAATTATTATTAATTAAATAATCTTATCTAATATTTTACAGTCGTTCAACGATATTTTGTTTAAATGATATTTAATACTTAATATCATGTAATTAAATAATTTAATCAATTAATTAGTAAAAAATTAATCCATTATAACGTACATTCTTTTAGTTTTGATCTAAAATTAAGTATTTTTGATTCTAACTTAATTAAATAAATTTCTCAATTGTTACATATTTAATATATATTAATATATTATATATTAATATACATTGTGAATTAAATCAAAAATGAATTAATTTTTCATTTTTATAATCTTTTAGACATTATATAATCATTAATATTCAAAATTTCTGTAATTAAAACTAAATATTTTTAATGTCAGATCTATTCATTTTAAAATTAAGAAAATTTAGAAAAAATAAAGAATCAAAAAAATCCTTTTTCATTCAAATCTTTTCAATTATCTTAAATTTTTGTCATCTTTATCGCAAATAATTGGTTATTATACTGCTTCTGAAGATTTTTTTTTAATAATATAAAGTTTAATAAAGTTTAGTAAGTTAACTAAATAATATTAAATTTTGTTTTTATCAGCAAATTAGTTGATTCACATAATATATTATATTTCCATTTGCGCGATTATTGAATAGAATTCTATTATTAATGTATATTTTTCTTTAAATGCTGTCAAATTATTAATCGGAATATTTTTTTTTTATTGTAAATTCAATTATTTTATTGAAAATGAATTATCAATTTTTAATGTGATTTCTAGCCTAAATCTTATTTTTAAAAGATAGTTGTGCTCGAAAGTTTTTTCTTCGTTGCATTTTTTTTTCGAAATGATTAAAAATTATATCTCTATCGATGTAATATGAAGCGAGTCATATGTACCATATTATATGAACCAAAAATATTTCTCTTTCGTACTTTGATTTAGAATATTTTCGAATCAAATATGTTTCATCGTATTTTCTTCTCATTTTTAACTTAATTATTTTAATAATCATTAATAAATATTTTTAAACATTATTAAGAAATTTTATCAATTCTTTTTCTTTATTAAATATCGAATATTTAGTTGTAATTTATATAATTTTTTTAATATGCACGGTCAATAAATTATTATTAAGGTAATAATTAAATAATAATATTATGTAAATTTTATTTCTTTATCTTTACTTTGTATAATTTTATATAATTAAAATTCCAAGTAATATAAAATCGTAAGAATTTTATTACATTTCATTAAAATTTAATTTTCATATATCAATTGTCAAATAAATTTTCTCTTTTTCATTAAATTCCCATTATTCAATTCATTTTGATAAAATACATTTATATGAAAAAAAAATAAATAAATAAATACATAAATGTCTTCCATATTTTATTAAAAACTACTCCATTCAATATTTTATGAAGTTTAAAACAATTCATGAATTAAACATAATAAAAAAATACTCAATGACTATTATGAAATATAATATAATAATATCATTATCACATATAATATAATAATATCAATATTATATTATACATATTAATTAGTTTTCTTACATTTTAATAACTATCTTCTTTGTAAGCTTTCTTTTTAATATAGCTTTATTGAAGTTTTGAAATATCAGACAATAAATATATTAAATTTCAGTTCATTACATTTATTCCACTTTTGTTATATTCTATTATTTTGTATAAAATTCTAAAAAATCTTTTCTGAAAGAAATTAATTATCAAAAAATTATTTTATACTTACCATCGTTTGTAATATTTCTTTAAAACTTATAGAAATAATACTAAAATACTAAATAATAAAAAATATTACACAATAAATAATACAAAATACAAAATAAACTAATGAAATAAAATTTTGTAAATTTTGATGTATAAATTTCAAACATAAATTAAATGAAAATAATTTTTTAAATAATAAATAATAAATTTATAATAAAAAATAATTTAATAAAATATTTGAATTATAGTATAATTTATTTTTTTTAAATAATATATACAATATAATATATAATAAATAATATATACAATATAATAATATATACAATATAATATATATAATATAGTATATAGGAATGAATAAAAATTTATTAATTGTATTAAACTTATTACATTGTAATTAAAATAAGATATATTTAAATAAAAAATGGTATATAAAAGCTATTGAACTTCACTATTTTGTCGTCATTTGAACATTGATTTTTTTCACTATTAAAAAAACTGTTAAAAACAAAGATTTTTTTTCACTTTTCAAAAAATTATTAAACAAATTTTCTACATCTTATATCATATATATTTAATTTTATACATTTAATTTTCATATTTTTTTTTATATTTCTTTTTATCTCTTATATTGTAATTTTATTATATTGTAATTTTTCTCTTATATTTGTAATTTTCATTTTTAGCTTTTTATCTCTCTCTCTCTATGTTTCTCTCTTCCATGCATTATTTTCTTCTTTTATATATTAATGTATATGTTAATTTTAATTTTAGAATTGTAATATTTATATATTTATCCAAAATAATGTATATAGATATATTAATCGTAACAATAATTTTTCAAACAATTTTAGTAATTTTTGGTAATTTTTGGTAATTTAAAAAAAAAATGTTTGACAGAAAAAAATTATCACTGTTCCATCAACAATATATATAATAAAAATAAAAAATAAAATAAATTATATTTTTTCAGAAATTCGGATCATCTTCAATTTTTTATATAACATATTATAATTTTTTTATATAATATCATAATATGATATTGAAACAAATTCAATATATTAATATGCAATATTATTTAAAAATATTTTTAATGTAAGAAGAATTCTTATTAACACGTAAATTAAATACTAATGTTATTCTTCCTTCTTATTTTATTTTATATTATATACTTTATATTATATTATATACTTTACTACACAGACGCTTTGCTGCTAAATGTAAACAGTAAACAAACTTGATCTCTTCTTCATAATCCATAATCGCATTGCCTAGTATTAATTTCAAATAGGTATTCAATTTGTATATTGTTTTCTATGATATAAAATTATCTTCTTTTCATTTAATTTCGATAAATAACATTAAATAAACTTTATACATTCACATTTCAACATAAAAATTATTGTTTTTAAAGTTCTTGGATAGTATTTACGGATAAATAATTTCATTTTTTATATATTTCATTTTAAATATTCTTATTAAATAAAAATCTAATATAAATAAATTTAGAAAAGAAATTGTTTGTATTACTTATTTATATCGATAAAAATTCTTGTTACATTAAAAATATTTATCTCTAGTTTATGTTGAACATTATTGAATTCATTTCAACATAAAAAAGAATTACAATTACATAGAAAAAGTTATACAGTTATTCATTTAAAAAAATGAAAATTATTCTGATTTTTTATAAAAAAAAAATTATATATTTGCAACTTTTATAATTTATTGACAATATAGATGAAATAATTTTTTTTCTGAAGAAATGAAAAACAGCCTGAAAAATTGTTTTTTTCGCAATGGATATATTGAATACACTTTATATATATCGATACGTATTCGAGAAAACAATTAGAAACATTAAAATAAAAACAAAATTCAATATGTAAAAAAAGAATAACACTTATATTTTAACATGTGATACTTTTATGTTAAAAATACCTGATAGATTTCCACACTAGAATAGTCCATCGATTGCCTACGTACTGTTCATCCATGAGAAAATGATTAGTAACAAAAGTACTATTACCCCACTACATAATGTTCCTACTTCGCATCACATGTATTTTCATAATTGGTCGAAATAGTCACATTTACAATCAAATGATCTGACAAAGAAAATAAATAAACATATCAAATATAACTGAAACAGAATATGTTGATGATTTCAACCATTATATAAACTCATTCTATAAATAAAGTGTTAACTATTGACAAAATGTATTTACAAAAATCCTACTAATGTATTAACACGATATGGATATAGTTAATAATATATTCAGATAGAATAAACAAAAATTCTTTGATTTTTCTTTGTTATTTCGCTTTCTATTTTTTCGTAAATGAATTATATAAATGTATTTCTTAAAATTTATGAATTTCTTTAGAATGTATTCCTTTATAATTTAAGAAAAAATTCGAACAGAACATATAATTTGCATATATAACATAAATGTGTGATAATATGTGAAATGAGATTAAAATATCACAAAACATTGACAGATTTGTGAATTTCGAAATACTATTTTACAACTCGTAAGAATTAATATTATTATATATAATTCTTGGATAGTGTTCATGGTAAATAAATAATTGATACATAAATTATTTTATATAAAAATTAAAAAACTGAAAAAACAAAATTCATAAAATTGTCAAATAATTGTCATTTAATTTTTTTTTGCAATTTTATTTCGCAAAAATTTTCTTATTTTTTTTATTATTTTTAAATTTTTACGAAAATCTTTATACGAAATTCATATAATTGTAAATCCATATTCATTTTCCTATAAATGTGATTTTATCTAATAATCAAACATTTTTACAAAATAATGCAAACAACTAAATTATTCTTTGAATTTCGTTAATTCGAAAACAAACACAAATTACAATGAAAATTACTAATCGAAGTAAATAAATATGAAATATGTAATACAAAATCGATAAATAGTCATATATTGATATAGCTAAAAATTTTTCATGGATTGCACGATAATTCTATTTTTGGTGAATTATGTAATTACATGCATAAACATTGTGCATTTTTTTTAATGGATTTTGATAATCCATTAAAAAAGGTGAACAAAATTCTTGATTGATTATGCATATTTTGTAATCAAATAATATTGTTATCAATTTTTTATTTGATTCATCATTCAATTATTAGTTTTTGTTTAAAGAAAAGCTTTACGAATCGAATTGTATTAATAAAAATTAAACTATCAATGCTAATTGTTGATCATATACATATTTACAGAAATGTTTATGTGTGATGAAAGTGTGATATATTTAGAGAATTGATTCTAGACAATGAAATATATGTAAAAATATCAAATAAGAATTATTTTTTAAATTATAAATAATCATTTAGCAATAAAAATCCTTGCATTTCTATGTTAAGTATCATCCAATTATCTATAAATATTTCTAGCATATAGTTAAATAAAAAATATAAAATCTGTATTAAATCTACTTTTTACATAATTTATTATCTAAGGCTAACTTAAAAGCAATAAAATCAAAAATATAATATATAGTTTTCATGATGTAATTATTTTTAATATAGATTTGTTTAATCACAAAATAATAAATCAATAAGTTTTCTTTTATTTAAAGTGTTTTTATTAATCCTCATTCATAAGTAGTTCCATTCTATCTATATTAAATTAACTATCTATATTAAATTAAATAATCGCTGAAACTAATATTCAATTTGAAACGTCCGTGATAAAATTGTTCAAAATAAATAAATAATAAAAAAATATTTTACATACCTATTATTTGCGCTCGCAATAATATTGTACTGATTTGATGGATATAAGTTAATGACTGTCGAATGTTCTTCGATTAGTTATAACAAGTATATTTCTTAGTTGTGAACTATATAAGTTACTCGTGCGGAGCGCTTGTCTAAAACAGATAAAGAGAAGTGTCTCTCATAATGTTGCAGCAGTTAATTGTGTCCGACGATGAGACCACGATATATATGTTCAAATCATCCAATTGTTATATCTGGCAGTCGGACTATGATGTGATCACCATAAGATTCACCATAAGATTCTATTTGTAAGTAACGATAATTGTGTCCAATATGGAAAAAAGTTTCTTTTCTAATTCAATTGGGAGAGTCACAATTTTATGGTAGGGCACGCCAATAATCAATAATCTGTGCTTGATTCGCAACACCCGAGTTCAAGAAAAATTTTTCGCTCCCATAATAATCTGTATAAAGATCACAAGACAAGCGGGAGCAAATCAGCGCATTCCCTCTACAGACTTTATCGAACCAAAACAATGCCACCCGTCATTGAGTCAGCCGTATCTGAAACATGTGATGCTAAGTTCGATTCAATCAGGTTGAAATATAGCAGAAATGAAATATACCGACCAAATTCTCAAAAATAATCCTTCAGCAAATATCAATCATTGTTTAGGTTCAACAGATGGTTGATAATAATAAAAACAGGAAGGGACCTCCTTTGGAAAATCTTCCCGAATAAACTGCTCACAAATCTCAATAGTAATAAGTGCTCGCAAACACCTATAATAGTAAATCATAATAATAATGACATTAATGTAAAATTAAATTCGCATTTCATATAATTTTATATTTCGTTCAAGAGTGAAAATAAATAATATTCTCTTCGACTCATGCTCGATTTTCATATTATTTTGATATTTTATCTTGATCAACGCAAGCAATTAAAATGGTAATACATAAAAACAATAATCTGAAAATCAAAAAATTCACGATTCTATTATTCATGGATATGAGTAACATAATGTAAAATATAAAATTATTTTATAAAAATTTTATAATAATTTTATTTTATAAAAATATATTTACGAAGAAAAAAATCGACTTTTTTTCTTTAGTAATTGATAATTGATAGAGCCATAGAAATTCGCATGTATATGAAGTATATGAAGTATATGAAATTTTTAAATATATTTGAAAGAATATTATATTTATATTATATTTATGATATAAAATTTAAAAAAAAAATTATTTTATCTTTCTATTAAATATTTATTATATTAATTACTTTTGTATAAAATGAGATTTTGTTTGATATTAAAAAAATTTAAAATTGAGAATAAAATTTTATTAATTTTAATTTAGAAAAATACAATGTTAAAAATAGTAAAGGAACATCTATGTAAGCAGGGAATAAGTTATAAATATTGAAATTTTTTGAATTTAAATAATAATTTAAAAGTATTGATATTATATATAAATTTAAAAGTATTGATATTATATATATGATTATTAAATTCAAAATAGTATTATATTTAATAAATTTCATTTAAAAAAGTAATAAATATTAAAAAATATTAAAAAATTAAATTGCAAATAACAAAATTGTCCAGGAATAAATTTTAATATTTATTAAAATTTTTTCGAAATTTATATTCATTTTTCCAATATAAAAAATAAAATTACAAAATAAAAGTAATATTTTAAAATTACAAAAATCATATTGATACTTTTGCTAGAGTTAATTTTTAATTATATTAAAATGAAAAAAATTTTATATATTAAATAAAAAACAGTACGGATATTAATATGGATATTGAAATTAATTTTTTTTTTAATTTATTAAATTTAATTTAATTTATTAAATTTTTATTCAAAAATTGATTTTAAAATATTCTAAAATTATAAAAATTAAAATATTTTAGTTTTAAAATAAAAGTTAATAATTTTATTAATATTACATTTTTATTAAATTAGAACTAATAGAAATAGTCAATAATAATAAAATTACTAATAATAAAATGTAATATTTTAAAATTATGAGTAATATAATAATAAATGAGGATTAATTTTAACTTTTTATTTTATCAAATCTTTTTCAAATATTTGTTGAAACAGAATATTTCTAAAATTGTAAGACTCATAAAAAATATTTTTGAATTTAAAATGATAAATATATGATATTCTAAAATAATGAATATGATATTCAAAATAATAAAGAAGCAACAAAATAAAATGAAAAAATTAATATTTTTTTTACATTAAATTTATTCTCCAAATACTCTAACTTTAAAAAGATTAAAATATTATGTTATTGAAAAAATTACACAAATATAATATATATTTCGAAATTGAATCTGAATCAATGATTCTTAATTCAAAAATAATTAATGAAAATAAATCATATTATTGATAATTCTATAACAAAATTCTATAATAATATAACAAAATATATAAAATATTACTATAAATCGATTTAATATTTTATTGTTATGGATTACTACAATAAAAATATATACACTAATTTGGAATCTATGCAATTTTGTTTGATTAAAAAGAAAATATAACGTATAATTGAATTGAATTTTCAGCATTATATTTCACAGAATTGAAGGTTGCTTTCAATTTTTATAACAAAAAATTGTTATAAAATTAAATATTAACAAATCGAAATTCATATAATACATTCTTTATAAAATATCGATTGAAATAATTATCGATTTAAATAATTTAATTAATTTAATAATTAATAATTAAATAGAAAGTAATATTTTAAAAAAAATATATATGAATGTGTTATACATATGAAAGTGTGTGTGTATGTGCGCCCGCGCGCGTGTATATATATATATAAAATGTATTTATACATTTATATTAGAAAAAAAATTTCCTAAAATGAAAGTACACGGATTTCTCAAAATTCACAATTAAAAAGATGTCACAAAGACAAGAAATTAAGTAAGATAATAAAAGATAATAAAAAATAAAATTTATTAATGCTAAATAAGTGAATTTATAATATATATTAATATTAATATTAATATTAATATATTAATATTAAACTTATAATAATTGAAATAAAAAGTGTGGCATAAAATGCATTGTAATAGCAAATGATTAAAAATATATTAGAATTAGAAAATACATCAATAATTTTATCATTATTGTTGAATAATATAATGCTTTATAAAATAATAAAATAGAATTCCGGAATACTAAATTTCAAAAATTAGATAAATTTATAAGAATTTGGTAATAATATTGAGGATAATTTATCACGACAATTTTTTTTCAATAAAAATTTATTACAAATTACGTTGGATAAAATAATGTGAAAAATTAATTAAAAATTATTGAGAAATTAATTGAAATAAAAATATAAACTAAAATATAAATAATGAGATAGATAAACATAGGTTAAATAATAAACTATTCAATTAAGTAGATATTAAATTTCTTTTTTTTTAAATCATGAATATCTTTTTGTAACATATTTTTTCTAATTTTGATATAATAATACATATAAAAATCATATAGAAGAAACATGTTGAAACATTTTTTTTAAGTTTTGACTTATACTTTTAGTTTATACTTATTAGTGGTTTTGCATTGAAACGATATTATGTGCGAGATATCAAACGATTGTCCGCAATTACGGCAGAATTGTCTGATCATATTTAATATCTACATAAAATATTAATATATTAATATATTTGTGGGATAACTTTGGAGAATTGATTTTAAAGATCAAAATAAATATAAAAGTTGATATATAAATATATTAATTAAAACTTATTTATTAAATTACAAACAATTCAAGTCACAACAAAATGGAAATAGAATAAGAAGAGACTTCGCTCTTTATTTATAACATTATATTTTGTTTTTTCGTTTTATTTAACGCAAATTATTAAATTGTTTAATAAATGCTAATTAATTTCTCTCTCTCTTATTTTTTAGTGAGGGTTCGTGTCCTTAGAAATCTTTCAAATCAAGTTTAATTGAGAGCATTGGAACATGATAATAATCAATAATATCTCGATTTGAGATAAATTCTGAAATAAAAAAGATTTTTACACGAAAAATTTCTTCGAATAAGTTGATCATAAATCTCACAAACAATAACTGCTTGCGAATACATTTTATATGCATTTTCGATATTTATTATTTTATAATTCAAAATTTTCAATTTTGAATTCGATTCAATTGTCAGCCAACTAGCAATAATCAATAATTCCAAAATTTTGTCTATATTTATATAATATATAAATATATATATTTTTTATCACATAGTTTTGAAAATTTGTTTAAATTCTATAGAGACACGAACAATATCTTGAAAGAACTCAAGATTTTTCGCAAACTCTTAGAAAGTCTTATTTCGTCTATCTCGAAAGTTCGAAATCTTTGATTTGTTCAAAGTTCTAACTGTAAAGTTTGAAGCTCTTTGCACTATTCTATTCTATTCTCACCAATTCCCTTATTGGATCAATCTTCGATAAAATAATATTTTATTAAGTCTTGTGTAATGTACTATTTAAAAAATACATTTAGTATTAATAAGTAGATAAATAAGTGAGATAAATAAGTAAGCAGATAAAAAAATTAAGTAAAAATTTAATAATTTATAATGATGATAATTGTAATTGGAATTTGAAATTTTTATTCAAACTTTTAATATTCGATTGAAGATATTTATATAAAATGAAATCTTTCTATTACATTTTAATACACATTCTTTTTCTTCATTTGATTTTATATTTTATAATATTTATTATTATGTTATTATTGTTATTATTGTTATTGTTGTCGTTGTCGTTGTCGTTGTCGTTGTCGTTGTCGTTGTCGTTGTCGTTGTCGTTGTCGTT
>NW_006263475.1:194956-199954 GCF_000469605.1 Apis dorsata
ATTGTTATTATGATTATTATTATTAGAAAAATTTAGATAATTTGAGGATTTCTTATTCGAAATATGAATTTTTCTTCATTATGTAATTTTTATAATCTTCAAAAATATTTTGTTAGTACGGAAAAATATGTGAACATTTTAATATTATAATATGATATGGACGAATAACGTAATGTATATAATATAGCAAAATTAAACTATTAAAAAGCAATATTGATTCATATATTGCGTTTAAAATCTTGTGTTATATATTTTTTTTTAAATTTTCGAAGTTTAAGACTTCTATAATGTTGATCATAATGTGTAATTATCAAAATGTCAGTTTTGATATTTGATACTTCGTTATTTCACATTTAATTGGTTTTATGACCTCTTTATATTGTGATTTATAATAAACTGAACTTTTTTTTCATTGTCAATGATGAATAAAAAACGATAATAATTTGAAAGTTTCTGAAATTGATTCATGAATGAAAATGTCATCCATCTGTTATTTTTCAACGCGCCGCGATGCATTGTGATAAAGATTGACAAAAAACATGGCAAAAAGTTTCGGGAAAAAATATAAATTATTAATATTTATTTATTATTTTTTTTAGTTTATTTTTTTGGATAAAAATAATAATTATAAGTTGATAAAAAATGAATTTTAATATGAATAGATTCATAAATATTTTTTATAATTGAGATAATTGATTATTAATTTAAATTTATTATCGAATTAATTATCGTAATATAATAATATTTCTTGTGCAATGAAATTTTAAAAATGTTGCTTATTTTTCTTTGCTTATCTAAATATATTTTAAAAAAATTATATATATATATATGTATATAATTATAATATACCTATAAATACCATTATTATATACATTATATTATATAAATTTATATTATATTATATTATATAAATATTATATTAACATTATATTATATAAACCATTATATTATTATACATTATATTATACAAAATATATTACATAATTGATCGCAATAATAATATTGTAGTGGTTGGTGAATGTAAGCTTACAGCTGGATTCTTATCAAATGTCCTTCAATAAATTCGCAACAAATGATATAATTTTAAAGATGAGTGGTCTGATAAATGGTTATTTGTGCGAAATATCTATTAAAGACCAGGATCTCGCACGATGTCACAGCAAAATAATCGCGTTCGACGATTAGAGCACGATAAGATATAAAAACTAATGTAATTGTCGTATCTGACGGACAGACTACGATATAATCACCTCTCTTTAGAGTCTAGAGACTCTATTTGCAAATTAAGCTTGTGCCTTCAGAAAAATCCCTTCTTAGTTCAATTGAAAAGATCACAATTTTCCAGTGGGGCATATCAATAACCAATAATATCGCGGGCGATGTTCGGTTCGCAATACCCACAAAATTCGAGGAAATTTCTCGTTTGGTAATCTGTGTATAAAAATCTCATGATAAAATAGGAACAGTTCGGCGCATCTCTCTTATAGATTCCTCGAATTAGAACAATACTTTGTCTTTGAATCAGCCACATCTGGAATATATCACTGTTAGAATCGGTTCAATTGGTCTGAAGTATATCAGAAATAAGTATATACAATAAGTAATCAGCTAAATTCTTAAAGATACTTTTCTTAGATAACATCGTCTTTTATTTAGACTAATAGATATAATAGAAGTTCACGCGCGATAAGAACAAAAAGAGTTTTTTATGTATGAAAAACTTTTCCAAACAAATCGCCTATAAATCACGCAAATAATAAATGTTCGCGAATAATTATCGTCATAAATTTTTTATTTCTGATGATCTCACCAAAGAATTGTTAATAAAAGTTAATCAATTTTAGCTAACTACAAACTGCTGCTACAATGAATTTTCAAAAGTTTTCAATAAGATATTATCTTGATGTTTTTAAACATCATAATACAATATTTTTGATTTTATATTATAGCATCTTATATCTTATACCAAGAATTTAACGACCTATTATCATGATCTTGAAATGATCTTTAATTGCAACAAATGCTTATATTGTAATCCATGTAAACATTATTTTTACCAATGTAATAAATTTATTTTCTTTTTTTTTTTAATAATTGCTATAATATCAGAACTATTTTTCATGCATATTATACGAATTTAAATATTTTGTTTTAAATATTTAAAATTTTGAATTGACTTAGCGTAGATTTTAATTATATGATTTTAAACTATATGATTTCATTGATAAAAATTTATTGGAGATTGGCCAAAGAATGAGTCTTTACATGTATTAAATATTATATTCAAATATTTACTAATAATCCGAGCATTATGAGGCAGGAAATTATCTTGTTGAATATATATGAAAACACTTATAATAATGCGTAAGTTTAAAACGGAAAAAATGTAAATAATTTTTATTAAATTTTTATAATGACAATAAAATCCAATTAAATAATTGGGTATTATAAACTATACTAAACATGCATTATTTTTTTAATTATGCAAACATGTATAATTTTCTGTTAAAAATTACGTTCGTAAAAGCAAAGAAAATTGATTTTTATTCAAATATAATAGCTGTACTGAATAATTATTTCTAAATTGAAACTCATTTATCAATAAAATATCAGTGTCCAGATTACCTTCATATATTCATCAATCATTAACCGATTCATCTATTATATAAATTGAATTTTGCATATTTAAAAACGCTACTCATTCATTTTTATAATTTTATTTATTGCATTTTATTTATTGTGAATATCAATGTCAATAGCAAGACTCGACGAATGTAAATTTTAATCAAACATGCTAAAATCTTGGTATTATCCTTATCAATTGTAATCATTTTTCGTCTATTTCTTTTTTCTTTTATAAATCTTTTGTATCTTTTTAATTTCCTTTTATTATTATAAAGCATTTTTTGTATGGATTTCTTCGGATATTTTAATATATAGCAACAGTTTTACATATATTTCCATCTTATTTACCGAACAAAAGAAATATATCATGACTATTATATATGAATTATTAATATTCTTTTTTTTCGTATACATGTGTTTCTAAAGAATTATTCATAATATTAAAAGAAAATATATTTATGAAACCATAAGCTACAATTCGAACATTTATTATAATTGAATAGAAATAATGTAACATCAAGATATATTTCTTCCTTCATTATTCGTATTATTATTTAAATGAATAATTCTGATACACAATTCTGTATTTTTCCTTAAGCCGAATTTTTGAAAATCAAAATTATTTCATAACCATAATATAATTGATTGGTGAATTCGTTTTGATATAAACTATAATAATATGAAATCAAAGATACTGATTTAAAAATGTGATTTTGATATCTTATTGAAAAAAGCAAAACAATTTTTTAGAAATTGTTTATATAAAAGCAGTCAAATATTTATACAGTTAAAAACTGACTAATTTTTTGAACATTATTTATTAGATCATTAATGTCCAAAAATTCATGATAATAATTACATGATACATGTATATATTTTATATATATTATAAATTTTCTTTTTCCCAAATATTTTAAATAAGTTAAAGAAATAAGTTAAAAAAAGTATTAAAATAATTATTTTAAGTGTTTTTAAGAAATTTTTAGAAAATATATACAAAATATTCATATAGAAATAAAAGATATTGATATATTAGATATATAAGATATTGATATAAGATATTGAAAAATTTAAACGCTAGTACATTAAAAACTCATTACATTATATATTATACATTAAAAATTGTTCAATAAATTGTACAACATTATTTTTCATTATATCTTATGTACAATTCTATTCTGTGCCCAATAAACTTTAAATTAATTATCTTTAAATTAAAATTCAGTTATTATAAAAAATTATATTATAAAAAATTATATTATAAAAAAAGTTAAATTAAAATTCTATTATTATAAAAAAATTTAAGTTAGAATTAAATATCTTAAATTAGAGTTTTATTATATTAGCGAATAAAAGAAATATTGATATAAACAATCATTTACAAATTTTTATTACTATTATATCTATACTATTATATTATAGTATTATATCTAATACTATTCTTTTTATTAATTTAACAATGAATCTTGTCAATGATGCTTTCAAGTAATAGCTTCATTTTCATAAAGTTATTCATGAATTTTTCAATCGCAAAAATTGATTAATCTGATCCTAATTCGCCATAAAGTATTTATAGTATTAAAAGTATTTAAAGTATTTCAAATCATCAAAAGAAATAAACATTTCCAACTTTCTTTTAATTTAATAGCATTGTGTATTTATTGCATCTTTTTGGCGCAAAATTTGTCGAATTTCATTACAGATCCTATAAGCGATGAAAAAATTCACTTGATTTTAATCTGATTGATTGCTCTTTCTATTTGTTTTATTTAATTTTGCATAAACAATTTGCAAAATGGATATTGCATAACATTAATTAACTATCATATTTTTTAATTTATCAAATTCCAATGCTATTATTTTAATCAAAAATTGTTAATTAAATTTTATTATTGTATCTTCATTTATTGTTTTTTCGGTTTGGAATTTTTGTTTTTTTTTTATTTTTAAACAAAATTGAATATTTTATTAAATATTTTTTCTGCCTTTTATATAATATATATACTATATATTCTATATAATTCTATATAATATATATAATATATATAATATATAATAATTCCTAATAATAAAATAATTAAATTGAATTTAATGAATTGTCAAATCAATCGTTCATCAATCATGTATGCGATCGTCGCTTGTAATTAAACACAAATATTGTGATTCGCACGTACATATATATAGACGATAATCTCAATAATTATTTAATATATGATCTTATAAAAAAAAATAAGAAAATAAAATTATTTTTCACAATAAGTTAATTTTTTAAAAATAATTTTTATTTCTTAAAAAATTTATTTATTTTATAATTATTTTACAATATTAAATTATATTAGATACTTCTATAAAAAATTATTATATATTATTAGA
>NW_006263475.1:200036-214407 GCF_000469605.1 Apis dorsata
ATATTTCAAATTTCAAAAACTGATAAAAGAAAATAAATTGGTAAAAACGTTATTTTCTTCTTTATCTTTTTCTTAATATATTATTTGCATATAAAGTATCATCTAATCATAAAAAATATCATAAAAAATTCTGTATATTATTGTCCACTAGATTATGGGAATTGCAATTTCTTCCAAAATCAATTCTCGGGGATCGATGAATTATTTATTATGAATTTATAATATAAATCAGTAATTTTGGAAACTAAAAATTATTTTATTATTAATCCTATTTATATTTAAATTAAATTACTTAAATCTTTACATTAAATTGATTTATTATAAACTTGACCACCGAGATTTATTTATAAAAATATAAAATAACTTAACTTATAAAATTTATAAAGTTAATAAAGTTAATAAAGTTACAATCAATATATAAGAGAACAATATCAAATATACAAGATATTTTAAAAATTGAAAAAATTGAAAAAATTGAAAATTCTTAAAATAATTTCAAGTAGTATTTTTCTTTGTAAAAACTTTCGTTATGGTTTTAATAATGAATTATTAACAAAAAACACTCGCCAATTATAACTTTAGCTTTGATAACTAATTCAAATATTTAAAAAAAAATTTATATAAAATAAAAATAAAAATTTATATATCTAATATATTTCATCAATATGAAAGCAATTGATTCATATGTCAGACATGTATATCAGACACATAAAAAAAATCATAAAATTCAATCAAATTAAATTATTCTAATATGTCATTGATTACCAAAAACAATTTATTTCTAGAGAAAATGAAAATTTAATTAAATATATCGAATAAGTCTGTATTATAAGTATACAAGAAATAAGAGTAAAAACATTTTCGCCAAATATATTGCAAAACATAAAATAGTAAATATATAAATATTATTACATATAAATATTATTATGAATTGGAAATTTAATTTATAGAAAAATAAATTTAATTTATAGAAAATTCATGCTATTCTAATTCGTAATTTCAATTATATGTTAATATAATTTAATATAATTGTAAAATAAATCAAATTATTAAAAAATAAAAATTATTTTTAAAAATTAATTTATTAAAATTAAAATTAATAGTAATAAAGTTAAAATTTTTTTGTTCTTTTATAAGACAATATTTTTTTTATAAGACAACATATTAAACAATTACAATTATTGCAATTAATACAAAGTATTGCATTTAAATGCAAATATTTGATAGTCTGCATGTGGATATTGCATCTTATCGCAAACGATTATTATATATATCCAAATGTAATGAATAAAATATAAATAGTTAGATGATCATAAAATACAACTGCGAGACAAAATCCGTATATAAAATCCTATCTTAACTCAGATTTGAGCAACTGGCAATTCGTAAATTATATGACTTCTTTTCCCCACTTCTAGATTCTCTCGCCATATTTTTGTGAAGTATGAGAAAAAGATGGAGATGGGACAAGAAATCTATATTATTGATCTATATTATTATTGCATATTATTATTATTATTAATATATCTATATTATTATTGAAAATATAAAATATTTGAAAACTGATAATGTGCATTATATTTTTTTTATGATTAACAAACAGCGCAATAAATTTCATTTTATTTGGATTTACATATATTAAAATAATCGAATTATATTTTCAAATTATTTCAAGCAAAGATATAATTAAAAAATATTACAATCTTACAAATCTAAATAGATTGATGTTATACATTATATAAAATAATTAATTTTCTAGATTTAATAATATGTTATTATTAAAATTGAATAAATATTTATCATTTCCATTCGTAAAAAATTCACCTCAAATTTTGCTAAAATCTTAATGTGAGTAATATGCATTCTAAAAAATTGATTTTATTTTTATATCAACCACAATAGTAATTTATAAATTTAACATACATATTATTATTGTATACATATACACAAAATTCAATAAAATACTAATAAAGTATATATTACTAAAATATTATGCAAATAATTCCAAAAATATGACTGACAGATGATTGGGTACTTGTACAAAAAATAATTATTCCAATTATTTTTTTTTTATTAAATTCTTGCAGAAAATTTTTAAAATAATAATTATAATGTCATATTACTATACATTAAATATCAGTTCAAATTGAATTATAATATATAACTTTATTTGATATAATATTCTTTATTATTAAATTTATTATCTAACTTTTGTTTTCGAAGATAATTTGATCTATTAAAAAACTGAACAGATTTGAAATGATTGTCAAACATTCGTTAGAAGCATTTATTGAATTCTAAAACTTCTGTTTTCATTGTAGTTATTTTTAAGTTCTTATATATGATTTCATTAGTTATATATTATTTTTATTGATAAGTTTAAAGATATTAATGTTTAGATTGTTTACACAATGTTTTAGATTGCAATCTTAAAATGCTAGCTATTGAATCCTATAAATTCAAAAAGAATAATGTTATACATTATATAAAATAATTAATTTTCTAAATTTAATTTTGAATATTTATTTTATTAATAAAATTGTCTATTTTTTTACTTTTTCTTTTGAAAAGATTTAAAAGGATAGTATTTTATTTTAATGTACTTTTTCCAAGTTAATATTCTGTAAAATAATATTAAATAACATTGTTAATTATTTACCTGATATTTTTAACTGGAATTTCGATGTTATTCAATGTTATTAATTTTTATGCATTTATATAGAATGAAAATAACATGTATAAATTTACTAGTATTATATCATTGATACGCCATTTATAAAATTATTATTCAATATTAGATATTTTTTTAGATTTTGTTTAGATATTTTGAAAAATTTTGAAAAATTTTATTGTTTAGAAAAATTTTTTGAAAAATTGTAAAAGTTATCAAAGAATATTTATCACTTATTAATATTGTATCATTATTAGTATTGTATTAATATCATTAGCATGTTATTAATACAATCTGTAACTGATATATAAAGCATAGATAGAATATAAGAATGATTTAAAGACAATACTCTATAATACACTAGGAAATGGAAAACACTGCAGTGGTTGCATCTAAAAATCTTAAATTTTAAATTTTCTATATTATTAAATAAGAATTTACGATTAAATAATAGGAATTAGGCAATTTTTTGAATTTATATAGTAATGTTATACATTGTTAAAAGTTTGTTTTATGTTCAGGGATATTATCAAGCAATATTTTTTTTCAATTTTTTATTAATGTTATATATAATTTGATATATCTTCTTATTGTTGCATATTGATTTGAATATCATTTTTAAATTGATTTGAAATTATTATCTCTTTCGATATAGTATATAAGTGTTTGTTTAATATTTTTTCAAAAAATTTGAACAGGTTTTCAAAAAACTGATAGGATAATATGATTCTATTTCTTAAATAGAATAGATTTTAAATAATATTTTACATATTATATATTATACACATTATATATTATTACATAAGTGAAAGTAGAAAAATGGATTCTCATTTATTGTGGATCAAGTATTCAACTGCAGCATTTATATCTTCATTCATTTTTAAAATTATTAAATTATTTATCATTATTGAGATATTAGATATTAAGATATTGAAGAAGTTCTTAAAAAGAAATCAATAGATAAATTTTTACCTTTTATTATGAATTGATTGCAAATTGATTTTTAATAATTATAGAATTAATCATTGTGAGTTATCAGAGAACAATTTTAGATTCTTTTTCAATTTTAAAAAGAAATTAATTTAAATATATATGTTGAAGATATATTTTTAGTTATAAAAAAATTCAATAAATTAAATATTTATAGCAATTTATTATATATATAATAAACTATTATATGCATATGTAGATTTACTTATACTGAAATGGTTCAAGAAGACTTGAAAAGTGATTTATCTTTTGCAGCAATGATTCTATCTCATTATGTATGGTACATAATAAAATATACTATTTGAAATAAGATTACTTTTTATTATAAGTCTATAGCCTAAACAAAAAAAAAATTTAAAAAAAAGATTGAAAATCTTCATTTAGAAGATAATATCTAATAGTAAATAAAAATATCATAATTTATGCTAAACTTGAATTATAAAATTAATTATCTGGTGAGAGAGCATTGCTTTATGTTTGATTTAAAGTAATATATTTTACCATTGGAATATTATAGTTATTTTAAACTGATTTTTTTATCTATAAAGCAAATTTCAGAGATAAATATTATGTCTATTTTTTATTGATTTAGAAATATTGTTCCAAGTAGTTCCTGGAGCTATGATATATAGTAATAAAATTAATTTATTACAAAGTTTCCTGTTAACAAAGTTCTATTCTAAAATGATCAAGAGTAAAATTCATATGTTAATAAATGTTTATATTTGTCACTAAATTCACTTTTTAAAGTTCTATTCATTCGAGGTTAAAAAGTTCAAGAGTTCGAAAGATTCAAAAGATGTAAAGTTCTGATGTTTAAAAAGTTCAGAGTTACAAAGTTATAATGTTCAAAAGATTCTAAAAAATTCTGATTTTATCAAAATATTATATAATTGTATCCTCTAAAATTGCCTCTATACTTATCTCGCGAGATTACAGATCTTCGGTGAGAGATATAATAACAATAACATTATGAGCCAACTCTCTGATCGAACGATATTCCTAATCTAAGAAAAATTCTTAGGAATTACGCCATCTACAAAGTCCGCTGTTTCCAAGAAATTGATTTGCGAATATTTGTAATAATTTGTAATAATTTTTCAAGTAAAATGTTAATTGCTGTCGAAATTAGCATGACTGGAAAATATCTCAAATCTTAAGATCACGTTCACATTCCATGCCAGTATTTTTAATAAATATATAATTTCAAAGATTTTTCAAATTCTTTTCTCAAAAACGGCATTATTTAGCAATATCACTCTGTACCCTAATCTATTCAATATATCAAATATTTCATTATATTTAATTCTCAAATATTTCCAATTTATTTCTATGTTACATTAGTCCATGTAGCAATATAGTTCGTCTGTATAGTGTATAGTGTGTATAGTGTAGTGTGTATAGTTCAGTTTCATTTTTTTTTTTTTTTTAAGTTTTTTTTGAGTCAATTTATTTATTAGAAAAGATATTTGTTATTATTTATTAGAAAAGATAATTGTATTAATAAAAATAAATTGTTTATATGTTTTGTTTGTTTTTTAATTAGTTTTTTTAACAATTAATTTTGTTAAAGTTTTCTATAACTTATACATTAGCTATGACATTCATTACTACATTATTTTGTAAATGTGTTATTTATATTTTTTGACTTACTTGTGGGTAAGATATAAAAGAAAATATCTGAACAATTTCTTATTGTATTATATGAAGAAATAATATCAAGATTTAAGTTTTGTTTAGGAAACATTTTTCTATGAAATTCTTTTTATATATCTTGGACACATTATATAATTTGTTGAATGCTCATCTCCAGGAAATTTGTATTTCATAGTATCTGTCAATTTTATGCACTTAACTGAATATATTTTTTGTAACAAAATTGATGAGATATCTTTCTATTATATTCATATCTTTAATATTTTTTATATTGAATTATTTTTTTTTTTGTACAGTAATTTTACTTTGAATATGAAATTCATAAATATAAATCAGTTAAAATTGATTACACAAAATTATATTCTTAATAATATACTTCAAAGTTTGAAAATTTTCATTCTATAAAAATATTTTCTGTTATATTTATATAAGATTTCACAATTTTAAATTCAAATGCATGACTTGAATATTTTGTAAAAAAAATGATTATGAAAATATTTAAAAATGAAAAAAAGAGATAACAAACAATAAAGAAAAAAATAAGACATAGAAAGAATCTTTAAAAATTTAACTAATGAACGTTAGGTAAATTATAATGATAAATCAAAAAATTTATTTATTCATTGTTTGTCATAATTATTTTTATGCAGAATTTATATAATTATTTAATTATTAATAATTAGTATATCAAAAAATATTAAGAAATTCATTAATAAGTTCATTAGAAAATTTTTCACAACTCTTAATTCAATTTTACAAAATTAGAATTTATTTTAAAAAAAAATTTATTATGACAAAAAACTTTTTAGTGTATTTATTTTATACTTTTAAGTTCATCAAGTTTTCTATATTTTCTTCTAGAAAATCAAGTGCGAGGAAGAAGAAAAAATGAAATTTAATGAAAATCTTTTTAATTAAATTATTCTACTAAGTTTAGAAATTTCATAAATTAAGATTAAATTAAATTAATATTAAAAAATAAAAGTGTTTTTTCTTGGAGATTAAAGTTGCAGAATTTGAATGCATTTATCAAATACTTATCATAATGTATAAATTAACTTGAAAGTATCTTCTTATTAACTTGCTATATTTCAAAGGATTATTAAATTAATTCTTCAAATGAAATTAATTTATAAAATAATGATTTTGTTAAGATTTTTATAAAAAATGAAGAATTCAATTAAATTACGTAATTAATATTAAAAAAAATATTATCTTCAAATGTCAATATTGAAGTATTATATTACAAGAGTTTTATTTTGATTTTATAAAATTATTTTTCCTGCTAATTCTTTCTGTTTTTAAAATAATAATATTTTTAATATTATATATAAATAAACTCAATATAAAAAAATCATAATTAAATTCATAATAAAATCAATATCAAAATATCATAATCAAAAACTATTACAATAAATAAATTGCACTTTTGATAACAATATAATAAGTAATATAATAAATAATGTAATAAACTTTTCATTTCATCACAAAGCTATGCTTTTTTCTTGTGTTTCTGTTTTTTGATTTTTTATTATTTTACCATTTCTATTTTTATTCTTTTTCTACACCAATTATTATTTTACCATTTCTATTTTTATTCTTTTTCTACACAGATTTTCTTGGATAGCTAATTTTTTTTACTTAATTTTTTTTCATTTCCTTGTTTTTAATTTAATTTAATTTCTCAGATTCATATCTTCTTTTTTTGACATCTTTGATATATATGTATATGTTTGTCAACTTATCATTTATTATCGATTGCTAGTATATCTAATAGAACAAATCTATTTAAATGTTTCTTTAGAAAATGAGATCTGCATATAATTTCTTTTTGACTTTAACTTTATTAGAACAAAGAAATAAAAAATCTTAATCGAATGAAAATAAAATAAAATATTATTAAATACAATAACAATTAAAATTTTAATTAACTATTTTTTAATTTTATTTAATTAAATTAATTAAATTAATAAATCATTTTAATTAAATTAAAATGATAAATTAATAAAAAAATGAATAGAAAAAATATTTATTCTAATTAAACTTTGTTAAAATCTAAAACTGAATGATTTTGAATACTGCACAAATATATTTGAATTAATATTATTATTCGAAGAATAGTAATTTACTTTAACTATTTGCGGTTAATTGATGATTGTAATGATTCTAATTGTATTTCTGATGCGAATTGTATCGTTGCTGAATTCTATCTGATCTGAATTTTATTTTATTTTTAATTAATCTGATTTAGAAGACTGTCGCAAGCCTTGGCTTTTTCTCCAATCATTATTTTCCATAAAAATGTAAACTAAGAAAAAGTTAAAAGAACTAATAGTCGTTGCAGAGCGATTTCGAAAGATAGGCTCTCGCGTCACGTGCATGGGATCAAGATCTTTGCGTCCGTTTCTACTATAATCTGTCGCAAGGCAAAACATTAGGTGTGCAAATGTGACTTGTGAAATGTCCATTGCTATATTTCTATTTAAATTGATTTTAGAAAGTTAAGGAACTCATAAATTATTATTAAATTATTGAAAATACTCAAGCCGTTGAAAATAAAATCCAGACTGACCACTTTACAAATCTTAGATTTGTCTTTAACAAAATTTAATTAGAATTTTATTTGATTTTTAAAAAAAATATAATTATATATGATTATAAAAGATATTATAATATTACAATTTGTTATTTTGATTTAAAATTTGAAAAACAATTGTTATAATTATTGTTATAATGAATTAAATAGATTCCTAACAATATAGTGCTAAAAAATAAAATAGAATAGTACAATACAGAATTTTTAAGATATTTATAAAAATATAAGATAAATAGTGAATTAAAAAATAATAGAATAATAATAAAAATAATAAAATAGATTATAATTCTAACTATTATAATTATAATTCCAACAATAAGTAAAGATAATATGAAATAAAGAAATTTTTTTTTCAAGTTTCAAATTCAAAATTCTACCGATAAAAGTAATCGTGTTGATTGAATCTCTTGATCGTTTCGAATAATTTTTCCTGTTGAATTAATTATAAAATTAAGAAAATAATAATAAAAAAAATTATGAACAAAAAATCAATTATATGGAAATGATATTCTTTGAATATCGATTCGTTATTTATTATTTTAAGACTTTTTTTTATAAAGAATAGACAATTTTTTTATTAATAGTTTAAATATATATTTGTATAATCTTTCTATGAAGATAATAGAATATTCTAATATATCTTGTCAGAAAAAAGAAATATATTTATTATCTAGTTATTCATTAAGTAAAATATCATGTTGTATATACGCAATATAATATAATTATATCCAATTTCGATGTTTATGTTATTTATTTATGTTATGATTGATCAATCATTCGTTTTACGATTCAATCGTGAAGTATTTTAAAAAAAAAAAAAAGAAATTCCAAATCTTCCGATCATCGGAAAAAATTGCATTTTAAATAAGTATCAATTAAAAACATCTTAATAAACATATTGTATAATATATTTGTATAATATAAAATATTGTATAATAACATTATATAACAATATAACAATATATATACTATAGTAATATTACATAATAATATTAATATATATACTAATAAGTGAAAAAAATAATTGACATTATAATTCAATAATTACTATCTATTATTAAACTTTTGAACACTTATAGTCGCACAGTTATTAAATAATGATTTTAAAGACTTGAAAGACAAGATTTATATTAAACATTGTTAAAGGAGTTGAAATTATAATCGAGAAAATATAGAAATACAAAATTCAAAACAATAAAAGAATATAAAAAATATAATAATAAAAGAAAATTTCTTGAAATATACATATTCTATTTTATTTTACATATCTACTACTATTTTATATATCTATCAATTATTTAGAAAAATATTCGGACACTAACCTATGTTTAACTTTAACCTATCAAACTATATCTTTATTACTATGGAACAAAATGAATTTAAATTTATTTTTTTCGATAGAATATTAATTATATTTTCCAAATATGAGAAATTTACCTTAATATAATAAAATAATATTCGTGAGTACTTATTGCTCGCAAGATCAATTTATTTAGAAAAGTTCTTCGCAACGTCGAAAACGTTTTTTCATTATTATCAGTCACCAATCCTCTATTAAAATCAAACAAAAGATAATGTTGCCTCAGGACTGCCGTTTTTGAAAAGTTTCGCAAACTTTTAATTATTATATTTACATATTATAAATATATATTATATAATTATTATATTTTTGATATATTTTATTCTGATAGTTAGAGTACAATATAATCTCAAGGATGACATTCGATGCGATTGACTCAACATTAAGCAAGGAAATCTATAATAAATACAAACTTGATTATTTTTGATTATCACCATCTTGATATTTTTAATTGATCATCAATTCGAAAAATTTTCTTTTAATTTGAACTTATCGCAAAGGTGATATTATTGGTTATTATCGTGTCCTATTGAGAAATCCTTCTAATTGATTTCTGAAAGTACGAGCCTTCACTGAAAAGTCTAATTAACACATTGTAAATACATTGTACTTTGACTGCAGGATAAGATATATAGTTTTCTTTGTATTTATGAATTCTGCTCTTTGACTTCTGCTCTGACCATTAGATATGATTGCGTACTGTGACATTGTGAACAATATGTAGAGATTGAATTAATATCTTAATATAAACATGTCATATTGTGACTGTCGAATACGATAAATAGAAGTTTCTTTATAAGTATGCATTATGCTCTGATCATCTAAGACATTGTAAGAGAATTCTCGTATAGATATATATATCGCATTTGTAATACAGTCCATTCATTGTTAAGAAAATATATCACTAGTTACAAGCATCAATTTCTATATACAAACATCAATCTCAATCGAAAAAGCATTCGATATATACATATATATAGTTAACAAGCTTCTAATCATGACCATCGCGAACATGAAATAATTATTATTATTTCATGTTATTTATTTCATGTTATCACGTTATTTTTGTATTGTTATCTTTTATTTATTCGGTTCTCCAATTGTTTGCATCCAGATATTTATACAATCATATAATATTTTATTTATCAATTTATATATAATAAATAACTTATATTTAATATATAATAAATTATATATAATTTGATAATTAAAATATATTCGTAAGTATTTATTGTTCATGAGATTGTTCATGTAATCAGCATATTCGGAGAAGTTTCTTGTTTCAAATTCAATTTAATGAAAACCTTTTTCCTTATTATCGATCGCTAATCTCTATTAAGCCTAAAAAAAAAAAAAAAAATAATGTTATTTGAGAAAATTATCGTTTTTGAAAAGAGTCTAATCGATATTTACAATTATATATTTTTGATATATTTCAATCTTGTTGAAATGGAATCCGATTTCAAGGATGGAATATATATATATTCCAGGCATGGCTGACTCATAGCAATCATCATTCTAATTTGAAGAAATCTATAATAAATATATTGATTAATCCTTGGTTTATTCTTCATATCTTTAAATATTAATCACCAGCTCAATTAAAGGAATTTTCCTTTAACTTGAGGATGTCGCGATTATTAGTTATTATCGTTCTCCATCGAGAAACTATTCCAAATTCTTTCAATTGAATTTGAAAAGAATTTTTGAAGGCACGAATTTTCACTAAAAATAAAAGGAGAATCTAATTAGCATTCGTTATGAACATATATTTCGATCGCCGAATCAATAGATAGTTTTTTTGTAACATCATGGTCTAACTATCGGATATAATTATTGTAGTATTGTAGTATAAGAATATTTAATTAATACTTCGTTATGAATATATTGTATGTTGATCGCCAAATATGATAAATAAATAGTTTCTTATAACTACATCGTGCTCTCACCATAGGACATGATCACTTATCTCATTGATATTGTGAAAAACCCAACTCTTTTATAGATATACATATCGCATTTGTATATAGTAATACATTTATTACAGTCCATTTATTATTAAGAAAAAAGATCAACTATTACACGTATTAGCTTCTACATATGTAAATATACATTTCAGTGAAACGAGCATTCGACACACATGCATCTAAAAATTTTCCATCCATCACCAATATTATCACGGGCGCGAACAACATACATAAAGAAAAAATAATAAATTTATCTAAAATAGAAGTAAAATATTAAATAGAAATAAAATAATTCGTTAACAAAAAATAATTTTTATTATCTCAGTCTACTCAAAATATTTCAATAATTTAGAATTAAAAAGTTATCAAAACCAATTTAATTTTTAATATTTTTATAAATATAAATATAAATATAAATATAAATATATTTAGTATTTAATTTTTATAAAAAATTACCATTTTAGTTATTATATTATAAATTTTTAAAATGTCCGAATATTTTTGCAATAGAAAATTTTTGCAAGGAAAAATTATTGTGATTTTATTTAATATTTAATATTATTTTATCATATTAAATTAATTAAATGAATAATTTGCATTTATAAAGTACAATAAATATTCTATCAAATATTCTATCAAAGAAAGTTTGAATTTATTTTTTTATTTTTTTATTCAAATCAATTTATTTCTTCTATAATTAATAATGAAAGTTGTTAAACTTAAACATGTGTTAATGTTCGAATATTTTTACGAAAATTTTGAAAAGTAATAAGAATATCATCATTATTAAATAAGAAAAATAAATTTAAAAATAATATATATGGAATATGTAAATAATATTAGTTTATTGCATTAAATTAATATTAATAATATTATTAGTAATATTAGTAATAATATTGTCATTATCATTGATCTTTAATGTTATTTTTTATTTTCTATGTCACGTTCCTCATAAATTTTCTCAATACTTCATTATAATCTTTAATTTATTTTAAATTCTATCTTTCTATTTTATCTATTTTTCTATGTATATGTTATTCTATCTTTCTATATGCATCTTTCAATATTTATTATTAAAATTTATTTCAAATTTTGAATAAATTAATTTTCCTAATTTCATCGTTTCGTAAAATAAAACGAAATAAATTTTTCCATAGAAAAATTTTTCCATTCATCTTATTAAGATAAAATTAATACGAATATAAATGAAATTCAAACAAACACATTTCGATTTTTCTCTTTTCCTTATTCAATATCTATTATTTTTTACATATTCATTATTTTAATATTCTTGAAAAGAAAAAGAGAAATAAATAATGAATATATCTGAAATAGAATAAAAACTGTAATAATATATAAAAAATAAAATATGATATTAATTGATTTAATTAAAATGTTTCAAATAAGAAAAACATATGAGTTATTTGATATTTCTGATGAATTGTGATGTATTATTTGATATTTCTTTATCATTTATATGTTTTGAAAATTATCTTTAAAGTTAAAAAAAATCTTATGTTGAGGATAGAATAATGATGCGTTTAACAGGAAAACATGTTAATAAGTGATGACTTTTTGTAAATTTTATCGATAGATTTTATTGTTATTATTACATAGTTTGCAAGCATATTCGTATATCTATCTATATCTAGCAACAATTCATTCATCATCAGAAGACTGAATTCTGTTAACATGGATATTTTGAGAAGCATATATTCTTTCTCAGTTTTTTTGCATAAGAGTTTAATATTTGAAACTATATTTTGTATATGATATATTAATAATTTATAAAATTTTTTTAAAAATTGCTTAATAACTGTGATAAATATACTTCTATTTGTGTAAATGAATTTGATTTTCAAAAATTGAGATTAATTATGTAATTTAAAAAAATACTAATCATAAAAAATATAAAGTTTACTATTATTTATAAATTATTTAACTTTCATTCATCATTTTAATTCAATTTTTCATTAAAATATATAATAATTTATATAATAATCAAAATGATTTTTGATTTATATATACTTCATTCTGTTTTATTTAAAAAATCTTAAATATTTATATATATCAATTATCTAATATATCTATTTTAAATATCTAATTTAATTTTTAATTTAATTGAATTATAATTGATAAAATACTGTTTTCTTAAAACAAATCTTATAATGGATTGCATTTAAATTAAATTTATTGCATTTAAATTAAATTGCATTTATCTGTTACTTGAAATAGAATTAAAACATAATTTGAATTTCTCTAAAGTTCTTTAAAGTTCTCTAAAATTTAATTTTTCTCTAATTTTTAAGTTAGAAAATAAAAAATCGAAAAAAGAATCGAAAAAAAAAAGTTTATTTTTTTGACAATTTTATAAAAGCTCATACATATATTTTACTAAACTAAAATTGACTATATAAGATAAAGTTATTGAAAATGATATTTTTGATATTATTAATATTATCCAATTTATAAATTAATCATATTTCAAGATTGAAATTGTCACTAATTTATAAATTTATCAATTTTAGAAATTTTAAAATGAATAATAAATTAAAATATGATACGAAATATGAATAACAAAATAAAATACGATATGAAATTATTCAATTTAAAAATTTTTTTAATCTCATTATTTAAAAAGAAACGAAATTGATTCCATTTTATATAAGAATTTAATTTTAATTATTAAAAAATTATAATCATTTTAGCCATAAACGAACATTAACGAAATTGAAATGTCTTATGTTTGAAATTATTGCGCTAAATCCTATATTAGTTTTATATTTAAAGATGAAAATTTGAAGAAAACATAATTTTTTTTAAATATAATAAATATTTTTGTTAAATGATTTTTTAGTTAAATCATTTTCTACTGAATTTTTTAAAGTTGTTTCATGTGGTTTTAATTGTTAATATGTCAATAACCATAAATTACACTTGTATATTATGTATATATGTTACTTAGATATTTTTCTTTTATAATTCGAACAGTTACCAAATATTATGTTTGTAAATATGCATTATTTTCATCGTGCATATGTTTATAAGAAACTTAACATTCAATATTTTGTAAATTAATTTTATTTTTAAAAATATATATTATATATAAAAATAAATATATATATATTAAA
>NW_006263475.1:215652-218242 GCF_000469605.1 Apis dorsata
TGAACATAACTGTAGCAAAAAAATTTTATTGTTCTTTATCTTTAATCTTTTTTTTTATTTTTTCAGCAAAGCCCAGATTGCTATTAAGTCTGCTTATTCAATCATTATTCAAACTAATTAATCTCTCAGTTATATTACTACCTTCTTTTTCCTTTTTCGTTTCCTGCTCGTATGTCTCTCTCGTTTATATGTATACTAGTCGATTGTTAGCTATAAATACTTGTTTTGTTATTTCTGAACCATATAGACTATTCGGTAAGCTTGTAAATGGTTGATCCAATTGTTTGCTTTTCCATGCATTGACACTGAAATATATTTTTTTCAAGTATCAAAAACAACATTTTGGTACTTCTTTTCTGATGTGTTTCCAATTAAAATTGTCCAAATATCATATGCAACAAAAAACATAAGATAAACAAGAAAACGACAATTTTTTGAAAATTAAAATCCATAATTCTGGAAGTTCTCTTGAATCTTTTGTGTTTTGCTATTGACATCATTTTGCTTATTTTAACGGCACGTTAAGAATATTTTTTATTGCTTTTTATAATCGTTGTAAAGTAGTTGTAAAGTTATTTTATATTGATGATGAAAATAAATTTTGGTATAAATAGAAGAGAATTTTCATTTGTTTGATAGTTTATGGAATTTTCTCTAAATGAAATTTTGGAAATTATGATTTTTTTTTAGATTGAATAATTCTTGCTAATTAATTAAAATGATTAAATATGAAAACGAAAGAAAGTTAATGAATGCGTATAAAATTCTCATTCTATATGATGTATATAATTTATATATATTTTTAGTTGCAGTTATTTTTAAAAAATTTCAATTATATTAAGCAAATTTTCAATTACAATTTTTATTTATTTATTCCAATATTCTAATATTTATTGTAACATGATTTTTATGCAAATATAAAGTGAGAATTAATAGATCAATGGTTATTATAGAAAAAATTATAATTTTAAATAGAAAGAAATATATATATATATATATAATCTAGAAAGTTTAAAAAAAATTTGTTTTAATCTAATTTATTCATTTCAATATAAATGTGAATACATATTGAATTCTTAAAATGATTTTTTTAAAATGATAATTAAAATTTTTAAACATTTTTCTTTCTCTAGCGAACATCAAATAAATTAATCTACATCAATTTTAAAATCATAAACTATCATTTCAGACCAAATGATTTCCTCTAGCTATTTTCTTATACTTTCATATTGAAATATATAAGCTGATTATATTAAACAAAATATAATTTATTTGATATTTAAAGTTATAAAGTTACCTTATTATTTATCATACAAATGTTTTTATATCTTCATATCATATCAATCAATATATATAATCAATGTCTTTTATAGAATATATAGAAATCAATGTCTTTTTAACTATGTACTTTTGTACTTTTTTAAGTCGAAACTTATGTAATAGAGATAAAATCATTATGTACAAATCGAGAAAGTTGCTTATTTATATGCGCATGACAAAATTTTTTGAAATCTTTAACTTTAGAAATATTCTGAAAGTATATCAATATATTATTCAGTTTTATGCTCGTTTTGATATAATAATGTGAACTAAATATGATTAGTATTTTATTAGAAGAGTTTATCTATTTGAAATTTCTTAGAAATTGAATATGAAATGGAAATGATAGTATTGTTAGTTGAAATTAATTCGCAAATTAAGAAAATGTTTAAATATTATATAAAGAATATAAAATTGAAAAAAATTGAGACAATTTAAAAATATATAAAATTGAAAATTTGAAAATTATTTTTTAAGATAGAATATTTTAAAAACTTGATAATAAAATAAAAAAAAGAATATTAATTCTTTTAGTCCAAGTTATATTTGTTTTATTTCAATGAATTCGATTATTCAATGAATAATCAATATTTTCAATAATTATAATTCATTTTATAATTTAATTGAGTTAAATTTCGGAGTATTTTTTTAAAATTTTTTTTATATAATGTTATAACTATTGATAAATATAAATAAAATATAATCGTTATTGTTAATTTTCACAAAATTAACAAATTTATTTAAAATTTATGTTTTTAATTTGGAGTATCGCATGACACATTTTATTATAATTTTAAACTTTACTGCAACTTTAGAAAATCTCATATTTCATATATATTATATATTTTATAAAAATTATCGAAATTGAGATCTCAATTCATATTCAATTATATTTACAATATTATTCTGGCCTATTTAATATTAGAAATGTATTGAATCTATCCAAGTTTATTGAGTTATTATATTTTGATAAAGTATTCGTTTCGAGATTGCAAATAACTTATTTCAAGTATGGTAAATATGATTGTATCGAAGTTACCAATTGAATCCGTATGATCATAATCATTTAACAGTAATGATGAATATTAACAATAGTGAATATCAGCACACTGAAATTGTGTATAATATGTCAAATGATATTCATTATATTTATTATATATTTTATTATTTATTTATTTTTATAAATTATCTCGAGTTTCTTGAAATATATAATTTTTTCTTTATTATATTTTTATTTTTTAAAAATATATATAAATGAAATTTTTTTTTT
>NW_006263475.1:218495-223546 GCF_000469605.1 Apis dorsata
TTATTATATCATTAAAAAATAAAAATTTAAAGAATTAAATAGTAAAATAAATAGTAAAAATAATTAAAAAGAAAATGTAAAAATTCTTTGATATTTAATATGAAGATTTAAGATAAATTTGAATCTTTTTTGTAAAATTATAAAATTTTACAAATAAATATTTATAATAATTCTTTCAGAGGCTTTCATTATTATTAACTTTTTTCATAAGAATAAAGAATGATTTTTGTTTAATTAAATTTAATAAATTTTAATTTTTTCTAAATATTTAAGTTATTTTGCTTTTAAATGTGCAGGATAAAAAAATGAAATGTTTTCTTATAGCAATTGAAATAAATTTACTATAAATCTATTATTTATAAATCTATATCATATAATAGATAAATTTATGGATAAATATTTCGAATTAGCGAAAATCAAAAATGGAAGATCAAATATTCTTACAAAAAGTAATTTCATTAAAAAAACTATATGTCATATACATGATCTAACTATTATTTTAAAAAAGAAATTTTATTATTTTAAATTTATTTTGTTTATATAATTTATTTTTTAAGTAAAGTTAGTAGTATTTGATTGTTTATTGCAATATAATAAATACAAATAAATATTGTTTAGAAATAATTATTATAGCACATTTGGTACTACGAATCTAATCATTCAATTCAATAATAAAACATACAAATTTCATGTCACAATTATTTATTAATATATAATCGTAAAAAATTAAAAAATCATTTTTTCATTTTCAGTCTCGAGAAATATTGAAAATTATAATGTATATTATTTTTTTGTTGTTGAATATTTCCTGATAACACTTATCGATTCAGATGATTAATATATATATATTGTCAATATTTCAAAATTTTCAACATTATTGTTCAATAATATTATTATTGAAAGTATTATATTAACAATATATACACATATATATATATATATATATGTATTGATTATCTAAGCATATCTAATTATGACAATCTTTTATTCCATAAACCATTCCGTAAAGGAATCTTCCTTCAAAAAAATTTCCTAATCTAATAACTATTAGTGAATTAACTTTTTATTATCATTAATTCATATTCTAACATTAAATTGAAATGAAATGAATTAAAAATTTATTAGTTTATGAGTTCAACCATCTCATTTTACTAAAAAAAAAAAACAATAACGAATGATTTGCAATTACAATGAACAGATATCAGCGACAGTTCTTTTAATTGGACATATCACGAAAGATTCAACAAATCAAAAACTTAGTCGAAAGAAATAAAAAAGAACACAAAATATAATTATATAATATATAATATATACAATAAGAAAGCATAAAATCAGCAACATATATATAATACGAGATAATGTGGAAAGAAAGAAAACATGAAAAAAATTTCAAACTTAAAGATTATAATTGATAGAAAAAAAAATGCGATTTGTTTGCTCAATACGGATTTGTTTAATTTTGTTGATATTTCTTGAAAAAAGTTTTGAAAATATTTTGTAACAAATTTCGATTAGATTTCTTTTCTGATTTTGATAATTTTCCTTTTTTGATAATATTCTGAAAAAAATACTTAAATTCTTAATAATTTCTCAATAATGTATCGTTGTCTTGATTTTCGAAAATTATCAAATATTAATATCTTACGATGAAAATAAAAATACACTTATTTTTTAATAATGAAAACTATTATTTATTTATACTTTTTTATATAATTTAATTATATAAAACAAAAAGCACAAAATATGCAAATATAATTCATAGTAAATATATATATTATATTTTATTATATTCTTCTGAAATATAATTTTTTCATTCTTTTACATTGTTTGTTATTTAAATAAATATTTCAGAGTTTCTCAATAAAATTCAATAATATTGAGATCTAAGAAACAAATTATAATTAAATTTCAATTTTGTTTGCTTCTAGAAAATTTATATCATATTTTGTAATGTACATATATTTGGAATCTGAATGAATCATTATATACAAAATTTTTTGAAATCATTTAATTTAATTACTTAATATCAAATTAACTTGAAATTTTCATAATTATTATGTATATATAAATGTATCATTATTTATTGTTATTTACTATTTGTTATTATTTATTATAGAAAAAATTAAACTAGATAATTTTTCTTTTTGCTTTGTTTAAATATTATATTATGTAAATATTAAGTAAAAATACTAAAATTTTAAATATTAAGTCTTAATAAATATTAAGGATAAACCCAAGACTTCTGAAGCGGCCAGATAGCCTGGATTTTATTTTTAACATCGAATATTTTCAATACTCTAATAATAATAACTCTAATAATAATAATTTACGAGTAAGTGCAATTTCCTAATGTTTTCTAGATTTTCAATTTAAACAGAGATATAAACAATGGCTACTTTACAAGTTACACTTGCGCTCTTGCAGCGGATCATTGCGGAAGCGAGCGCAAAGATTTTGATTTCTATGCATTGCAATGTAATCCCAAGAGGATCCACACTCTTCGAAACCTTCAACACAATTATTGTTTCTCTAATTTCCTCTTAATTTGCATTTTCACGGAAAATAATGAAAAAAAAATCAAGATCCTCAACAATCTTTAAATCAGATCAGTTAGAATAATATAGAATTCAGATCAAATAAAATTCAACAACGATACACTTCACATCAGAATTTAGTTAAAATCAGAACATTACAATCAATTGTCAATCAGTCG
The DNA here is from genome assembly GCF_000469605.1 of Apis dorsata. Lineage (NCBI taxonomy): Eukaryota > Metazoa > Arthropoda > Insecta > Hymenoptera > Apidae > Apis > Apis dorsata. Next base: position 221,209 of record NW_006263475.1, read on the forward strand.
CAAAATAGTTAAAGTAAATCTATTGGTTCATTCAAAATTCATAATATAAACGATTATACAATCTTTCGATAGTAGGTGGTTCTTTGAGTAAGTAATACCTTTATGTAAGCATATTGTGCAATATTCAAAGTCATTCCGTTTTAAATTTAGTTATTAAATTTAATATTAAATATTAAAGCTTTTGCTGTAAAAGTAATACATATTGTAACTAAAAATGTAAGATTAAAATTATTAATACATATGTGTATATATATATATATATATATATATCATATTAAATAGCTCTATTAGAATTCATTTGTTTAATTAAAAAAAATGGAAAATGTTGAAAATTATAAATAATTCTGTGAAGGTAAGAAATTGTGAAGGTCAATTTTTATAATACAAAAGCATTTTATATTGGTGAATATACTTACTTACATTATATTAAAATAGAATTATAATAAATATTTCGTTATTTATAATAAATATTTCGTTTAAAAAAACTTTTATAATATTATACAATATATTCATATAAATTTTTTTAAATGAAAATTAAAAAATAATTATGAAAATTTAGTAACTTTTGAAAGCAGAAACATTGAAAGATATCTAAATTTTGTTAACGCTAGCTCTTATAAATTATAATGGATCCATAACACAAATATATAAATAAAATAAATTATTCGTATAAAATGAAATTAAAGAAATAAAATATTTTTTTTATAGATAAGTTTTTTAGTTCTATTAATTTCAATGACATGAAATATTAATGAATATAAGGAATACTTGATAATACAATATTATTATATTTTCTAATTCTCTCATTTATTTATTTTATTTTATTTCTATATATTGCACTAATTTTATTTACATTTTATTTATATTTATATTTCTTAATTCAAAACAAATATTATATAAAAGAATATTATTTTTAATATCTTATAATTTGAATAGAGAGTAATTTGCATATTTACATTGCAAATATTGCAATACGTTCTCGAAAATAGATCCTGTTTTATCGACATCAATGTGTTTGCAATTTATGACAGCTTATTCGGAAAAGAAATTTTTCGCATGAAAAATTTTTTCTATTATTATCAGTTGCCAACTATTAAACTTTCTACTAAACATTTATTAAATTTAAACAAAAAATAATTTGATCTAAGAAGATTGCCGTTTTTGAGAAAAATTTAATCGACACTATATATTTTGAACATCAATTTCATTTTGGCTGGAACGGAATGGGATCTCAAAGAATGACATTCTTCAGATATGACTAATCATTATTTTAGTTTGAGAAAATCTATAATAAATATACGTTGATTAATATTTGATTATCAGCATTTTGATATTTTTTTGTACATTGATTATTAGTTCAATTTGAGGAATTTTCTCTAATTTGAAAATGCCACCACTCGAACATGATATTATTGATTAAAAAGGGCGCCTTTATAAAGGCAGGAACCTTTCTTTGAAGAGTCTAATTAATATTCGTTGCACGTCGTATTTCGATTGTTGGATACAATTTTAAATAACTTTCTTGTAATAATATATTATATAACGGTGCTTTGAATATTAGACATGATTATCTATTGTGGCATTATTAGCTTTTGTTGTAAACACATCGTATTCTAATTATCAGATAATTTCTCTGTAATTATGCATCATCTTTTGACCGATCATCTACTAATATTATGAGAAACTCACCTCTTGTATAAACAAGATGATGTATATGATGATTGTATAAACAAGATCTTGTATAAACAAGATAAATGCGTACGGCATTTATAATACAATGCACTTATCATTAAAAAAATATATTAATGGTTTTATATAAAATATATATCTCAGTTCATAGAGCATTCGATACATATAATATATGCACTTGACCGGCATTTATCATCACAATACTATTCACGCAAACGCGAACACAATGTTTTTTTAATTTTTTGTTCACATTAATTATGATTAAATGTTTTATACTATAGCTATAACAATATCTTTTCATTTTTGTTAATAAAAATTGTACATATTAATGTATATATTAATGTTGAAATTATTTAACAACTCTGATAAAATTATTCTTTATTATATTTTAATTTTAATTAATAAAAATATGCTAAGATTATTACATTAATTAATTTTTTGTACTCTTTTATTCGCATATATGATTTAAGATTTTATATAATTATGAATAATTTGTGTATTCTTTTATGCTTTCGTTTTTTTATAATATTTTAATAAATAATTTAAATAAATTCTTAAGTTTTTATATTTAAATTATAATATGATATAATAATATGATATAATATGATATAATAATATGATATAATATGATATAATAATAATATAATAA
>NW_006263475.1:223890-225053 GCF_000469605.1 Apis dorsata
TAATAACTTTTAAGATTAAATTATTTTTTTTAATTATTAGATTAAAATAAAAAAATAAAAATTTAAAATATTTTATTAAATAAAAATATCATTTCTGATAACTTTATAATATATATAACTATATAATATAAAAAAGAAAATACAAAACATTAATATTATGTATAAACTATTAATTAAATCAAAAATAAAATAAAGAAAATAAAGAAAAACAATATAACATAACAATCTTATTTGAATTTTATAGTTTCAAATGAAAAAAAAGAAAAAAAGTTTTGATCATAATACAAAAAAAAACGCAACAAAGAGAATATAAAATAACAACACCTAAGGAATATAAAAGAATGATAAATGATGTAAAATGAAAATTGTTGTAATAGAATACTACCATTGAATATATATATTATAGCTTTAAAACGTTTTTGCTTCTCGATGACTACTCGAAAAAAAAAACTTATTATAAATTATTATCTCAATATACTTTCTATCTTTCCATGATTGATTATTTTATTTTTTATAAGAGCATATATTTAAAATGTTCTTAGAATATTTTCGTTACTTCAGAATCTGTCTCTCTATTTAATGCAATTGATATGCAGAAACTGAACTTGCCATTTGCACAATTTCTTTTTAATCAATTTTTTAGACTTTTCACTTTTAATCTTTTAATCCCTCTTCAACTTATATGTAGTATATATGAATATCTATCCCTAGCAACTGATTTTTAAGTTTTTCTTTAACGTTTTAAACTGTTATCGATTTTTGAGAAATAAACAAGCATGAATACACATTTTTTCATTATTTTTTCCGAACTCATTCTCAGCTTTATTTTTCAAAATATATATTAAGATATAGTTCAAGTTGATCGCGAAACAATTCAAATGATTTCGTATTATGATGTGATTTTCATAATAGAAATTTTTTCATTTTCTTTTCGACAAGATATAAATTGAAAAAAGGGTAGAAAATAATTGCAGTTATTTTAATTTTAAATTATTTGATTTTATATTTAATAGAATATTCTATTTGAAATTTGTAAGTTTGGTTATGTTCATAAGATTATATATAAATGTCTGATCACTGAATATAAAATATTCTATGAAACATATAAACAATAGAAACAAAAAGATAATGTATTCTAAGAAACATATATATATATATATATA
>NW_006263475.1:225518-228293 GCF_000469605.1 Apis dorsata
GAAAAATGAAATAGCATATTTTTGTTCCAAAGAATTCTAGTAAATACAGAATATATCATAGTTATCGTTAAAATATTTCAAAAGAAATAAAATAATTTAAATATTATACAAGGATTAAAATCATTTATTATCTATATATAAAATATATTAAATTATAAATATAAACGAATTAAGAAACAAAAATTTTCATTTATATTTTATATTTGAGAATTTTATATTTTTATATTTTATTTTTCAACAAATTTTTAAATATTTATTTTTTAAACTTCATATAAATAAACATTTTATAAAAGTAAAATATCTAAGAATTTATAACAATATTGATGTCTTCTTATAATATTCGATAAATATTAGAATATTGAATTTTTAACATAAATTTCATATATTATGTATAATTAAAAAAGAAAAAAATGTATAAAACTTAATCGTTTGTATGTGACATATAATATTATATATAAAAATTTAAACTTAAATTTATTACATTTAAAAAAATATGTTTCTATCTTTGAATTATATTATGTAATATGCATAAAATTTATATAAACGCAATATTATTAAGGAATCTAAAAATATAAAAATATAAATATTTCATGATTAGATATTTGAAAAATTTTAATATTTTAGGTTAAAATAAAAATAAATAAAAAATTGTTTAATTTATTATAATTTGATTGAATATAAGTTAAAAATTTTTAAGAATATATTTTAAAAAAAAATTAGAAGCATAGTAAATGTACTATACAAAAAATGTATTCTATTTTTAATATCAAAATCTTTTTTTAAAATAGATATAAATACTTCGAATTATTATAATAATACATTCCGATTATATTCTGATCGAATCTAATATTATAATATTTAATCATATCTATTTCACAAGAAACAATAGTTTTAATTTTATTTTATTTCATTGTTCTTTTACACAGAATTGATAAAATTGTAACACAACTCTTAATTCTAGAAAGAAAACAAACACGAAAATTACTATACAAAAATATCGATTGAGATCTATTTATTAAGTTATAAGCAATTGAAGTTTTTAAATGAAGCAAGATAAAGACAAAGCAATAGCGGAGAATTATTTCACATCTTTTATTTTAATGCGAACTTAAATTCGTTATAAATACGTCTTAATAAATATGTTTTAATAAATACGTTTTATTATTTATATTATCAATTTTTGTGTTCGTTTTGATCTCTAAAATCGATTTTTCAAAAGTATCCTACAAATATATTACAATGTATATATATTAAATTTCTATCACAAATAGAAAATATGCAAGACTTGAGAATGAGTATGATACAATAAAAAGTTAATAATTTACAATTGTAAAATAATAATATTTTGTTATCCCTAAAATTTCACAAAAATCATTGTTATCGATTTTAAACAATAATTAATAATTACAACAATTTTATATTCTCTAGCTAATTCAGCAATTTACTTAATATTCGTATCAGTTTTATATCAGAGAAAACCAAAGTAAATTAAAATTTATCTAAAATTTGATTTTATCTAAGAAAGAGAATGTTGCATTTTTATTGATGTGATATAGTATTTATTATATTATTTTTACTGACCAGATTATTTTTTCTTTTAGCTTGCACACATAAAGAAGAGAATCTGGATCCAAAAGGAATTACGTTCCTAAGAAAAACAAAAGAAACCAAGTTAATTTGATTGAAACCCGTTTTTTCTATATAATGACTATCTTAAATGAAAGTTTCCATTGATTTTTCTTTTGATAAAATCAAACTAGAGAAATATAATTGGAACAAGAGAAGAAAATAGGAAATAGGAATGGGTGATTCAATAAGATCGAATTTTTTTCAATTTTTCATTTATCCTTTTAATCCTTTATTTTAATCCTTTGTCTCATAATTTACAAGATTATATTACAATTAAATCGATTTTGAAAAATTTTGTTCGATATATCGCTGTTATCTTAAATAATTCAAAAAATTTTTCATTTAGAGAATGATATCGTTAAGTTAACTAGTTTATTAGAAGTTTTATTTATTATTTTTATTTATTTATTATTTAGTATAAAATTTTATTTTATTTATCATTAATTATTGATTTAAATTAAATGTCTATAAAAAATAAATTCGATAAATTTACTTTGATCTTATAGCTTTTATATACTTCAATATGTTAAAACTAAAAAAGTGAAAAAAATTGAACATTTTAATTATAAATTTGGAAAATATCTGAACAAATATAATTATAAAACTTATATATACTTACCGAATTTTTAGTATATCATTATGATTTAAATTATAGTTTATTGATTATATTATAAAGTTAAAAAATTATTATATGAAATTTTAATTGTTTCTTAAATTTATTGCAATTGTGAAAATTTTTCTTTTAAAAAAAAATTAGTTTTGATATATGATAATTTTAATATATTCATAAAAACTTCGATAAATTAAGAATTTTAACTCTGAATAAAATTTTAAATTTACTTTTAAATTTTGATAATAATAGAAACATCGCAAATCTTGATGTTTTACATAAAATAAGTAGAAAAAAAGAATGATTTTGAAAAATTTAAATTATAGGAAAATAAATTAATACATTAATCAAAAACATTAATATTCTCATTAAATATAAATATATTATAGAAAATAAAATAATATATTCTCAAAATAAATATATTATAGAATAAAAAAGATAATAAATGAAAAATACAAATGTTTTTATAAGAAATAAAAAATGAAAAATATAATATTTTTAATGAAAATATTAAAATAATATTCTACCTAGTGAAA
>NW_006263475.1:228569-231281 GCF_000469605.1 Apis dorsata
TATGTAATATATTTATTTCAAAATTATACCAATTATAAAAATTAAATTAATAAGATTTTAATAATTTAAAAGTTCAACGTATTATATGCAATAAGTTCAGAATAAAAATCAATAAAATTATACTAATGCAAATAATTATAAAATTTAGATTAGAATCAAAATTCGAATATGAATTAAGATACGACTTAAATAATACTTAAACAATTTTAAAAAATAAAAAAATAAAAAAATAAAGGAAAAAAAGGAATCTAAAAGTATGCAAGAAATTCTCAGAAGAAATCATGGATCATTATATGAATGGAAATGTAAAAAAATATGAAAAAAAAGAATTGAAAGAAAGGAAAGCATGAAAAGATAAAAATTATAATATATTAATAAAAAAAGAAGTAAATTCAAAATCTAAACATTTCATAACGTCTGAAGCTTTCATATTTTATTAGAAATAGAAAATATAATAAAAAATTGAAGAATGAAAAAGAAAATAATATTAATATAAAATTGAATTTTATTAATATAAAAAAAAGAGGAGAAGAGAAAACAAAGAAGCTTGAAGTTGAACAAACTGATCAAAGAAAAATGAATAATTAATATATAATAAAATATAAAGATAAATAAAAATAAGAAAATAAAATCGCAACAACAAAAAAAGAATATACAAAAAGTTATATGATATATTTTTCTTAAGGGAAATTTTTTTCTCCAAAATAGAAGTTAGAAAATAATATATTGAAATATTTGATATATGATATCGCGTTCTTTTCTTTTTTTCATTTTAAATTTTAAAACGATTTTCTTTTTCAAGATTTTATATTAATAATAGCAAGGAAAATGCTGAATTTTTAAAACAATTATACCAAAAATAGTGTAATATAATATTGATACTTTTATATGATGATTTAGGAAAAAGAAAGAATGTCTTCTATGGTATGAATAACTCCAAATTTCTTAAAAAATGAAAAAACGGAAAATGCAAGACTTTTTTGAAATTTTAGAATTTTTTGAAATTCTTTTGTGAAATGATTTTCTTTTCAAGATATAAAAATTCTACATTATAAGTTTTAAAAAAATAATACTTTTCTTTATTGTATATTTTTTGTAATTGTATATTGTTTGTATATTATTAAGAGAAAAATAATTATGCTTGAAGATTTTTTTTTATTTTATTATCATCAATATGTGATATATAGATATGAATATTTATATCAATAGCATTAAATATTAAATTGTTGCATCAATTGTTATGATACATTAATCAAATTTCAATATAAATATTTCATTGAAGGTTAAATTCAAATTTAATTATTTTAATGAAACAAATTTTTAAATAAAAATACAAACGTAAACAAAAAAAATTTCAAATTGCTAGATATTTCTTTCTCATTCCTTAAGATGAAATTGAGCAACATCTTTCCAATAGTTATGCTATTTTCACTATTAATCTGCCATTTTCTTTACGATCAGATTATATATATATATTTATGTTCATATATGAATTATAAATATATATGTATATATGGTATATATATACAAAATACATATAATATATATATATATATATACATATATATATATCTCAGAATCGACTAATTAACCAGACTTAATAACACAAAATGATTTTAAATAATTTTTTCTTTATAAAATATATAAATTTGTTTCGCTAGAAGATGTATTATATTATACATTATTAAATCGCCAATTATACAAACGATAATGTATATATTTAACGCAGTCTATAGGCCCTATAATTAATTAATTTTTTATTAATAAGAAATGACCAATTAAGTTTTGTAATTGATTTGCTTATGAGTTATTTGGAAAACTAGAGCTTAGTAAAAAAAAAAATTTTTTCAAACTTCAATTTATAATTTTTAAACTTTTTCAAACTATTTATCCAATTATAAGAAAAAAAAATTAGCACTTAATCAAGAGAATATATAAAAGAATGTCTCATATACGATATCGGTATTTAAAATCGAAAGGTGAACTTTGGATATTGCACAAATGGGGAGGGGGGGGGGGGGGATATTGCACAAATCTAAACTGATGCTACTGCTTGAAGGACTACCTACTAACGTAAGATTGTATAATTGTTTATATTATGAATTCTGAGTAAATGATGATGTTTTAACTCTTTACGGTTAACTGTAATGATTCTAATTGTATTTTAATGTAAACTGTATCGTTGAATTCTATCTGTCCAATCTTCTATTTCTGCAAAATAGATTCAACTGCAAAATTGTCGTGAGCCTTGGTTTTTCCTCCAATTCTTGTTTTTCGTGAAATCCAATTGTTGCGTTTATATCCAACTGTATTTATATATTCACATGAATAATACGTTTTATTTATAGTTTCTGATTTGATTCATTGGACTTGTATAAATATTTTAAGAAATAAATATTATTTTTACATGTTAATTAATCTATATTTAAATTCAAAATCTTAATAAAGAAATTTTAAACAAAATAATTAAATTTAAACCCGACGAAATTCAATATGATTTTTCAAAAGAACACATGATCTGTGATCTTTAGTTCTTTTAAGATTTTTTATTCATAATGAATAGAATATGTAATAAAAATATATTCAAAGTCAATTTTGTAGAAAATTTTGTTATAAATATTTATGGATCTGAAGATGTAAAATATATAATAATTAATATAATATAACATTTATTATAATTTATAGAATCATGGCATCAAAAAAAAAAAAAAA
>NW_006263475.1:231514-234686 GCF_000469605.1 Apis dorsata
GTTATCTTTATAACATACATAGTTGCAATTTATTAGTGATTATTCGACATATAAGCATGTAGCAAATTTCAATTTTCTATAACATAAAAATAGTTTAATCTTTTATCACTCGTTTCTTTATTAATATTTCATTGTGCGATAATTTTAAATAGATGCTATTATATTTAATATAGAAGAAATATTATATAATTAAGAAATATTCACGAAATTATATGCTTGTTACTTTGTCGACGCATACTATATATTATCATAAGATGATGATATAATATATCATAAGATAAGAAAGAAAAAAAAACACATAGAAAAAAAATTGATGTATAAGATCACATAGAATATTATAAATTTCACCTCGTCTCGGCAAAGAAAGGAAATATCGTAGATAAAAAATATAACTTTATGTTTTATAAAAAAACATTTTAAATATATTTAATTAATGTACATAAAAGATGAGGTCCAATGAAAATTATAGTTTCATAGAATCTATAAAATATACCAATATCATGATATTCATTATCATTAATATTATAATTAATAAAATATATGTAGTAAAATTACTACTGATGTAAATTATTTGTTATATTATATTTATTTATATAATATATTATGATATAATATGAAATTTAAATTTTCATTTATTATTAATCTAAATTTTTTCCAATTTATAGAGTGCAGATTGTATCATATTTAGAGCAGAATGTTTGAAAGTAATTTTTCATTATAGGTGAGTGATCTGAGTTTAAGTTAGGTCTAGATATAATTTTATTTAATTTGATTTTTATTCAAACCTTTAATTAGAATAAAGTCTAAGTTTTTTCGTATATTATTGGCCAATATATGGATTAATGTTATCAGAAACAGTCTTTTCTATCACTGAGAATAGAGTTTTACCTCTAGATGAGGTTTTTTATGATCTTCAGTATCGATGCTTAGCGTTGTAATCTTTCGCAGCTAGAAATTAAAATTTCGAAAAATATTATTCTGTACTGAAGGAGAATATACGATAGATAATTGAATTGCTCCTTTTATTCTTTTTATTCTTATTGTTGTTGTTTATTAATATTCTTGTGACATGATACTATGTAGGTGATATCTAATGATATTTTTATAATAATAGTTGTTCATCCAGCTCTTCCAGATGGATATTTATTTATTGTATATGCTATAATGTAGAATTTTTATGTAATTTTTGTTGTGAAACATGTTTTTAAAGTCCAATGTCAATTTTATGTAAATGAATACTTTAAATTTTTGTATTTTTATTGTAATTCGTTGTTGTTCCTATTTTGAATATATTGAATATATTGAATATATATATCCATTATTTTATATTATTGATGGGTTTTGTTTGTAGTTTTATTATGCTGGTAATTTGAGATTGTTGTTTTAGTTCTGTAAGTGTTGGTAATTAGTTTTGTGTTTTTAATTGAATTGATCAGAAGTTGTTTAAGTTTGACAGATTATGGGAATAGCAATATTATGGTCTTATGATGAATAGAGAGTAAAGTTGTCCAACTATTGGCTGTATATAACTTTTCCCAGTTACATTAGTTTGATAGCTGAATTTTGTTGAAATGATTAGAGATAATGAATTTTGCGGTCTGATTTATATTTGTTGTCTCTTGACAAGATTTATATTTGTTTTTTTGTTTTGTTTTTTTTTTCTAAGAATAGGAAATAGCTTTTATTGTAATTGCTTCCGAACTATGCATCTTTTATAGGATAATTTCTTTGACAATTTCGATAATTTACGTTTTCTATTTTATCTTGTTCGATAAGTGATTTTTTGCTCATTTGATGCAAGTTGATGGTTTATCATAATAGTTCTTGGTATAGCTGAAAGCTTGACAACGATAACATTATGAGATGTCATATTTTAATCTTGGCGGTTCGAATTTAATAATTATGTTTATCAGTTTTCTTAATTTTATATCTTTATATATTTGTTATTGTCTTTTAGTTTAATTTCAATGAGAAGAATAAAAAGATAATGGTTGTTTAGTTAGTTGTTGCTCATATTTCTAATTCTGTGATGTTGTAATTCTTTAATTATTTGATCTGTTTATATCTGTTTTAGGATGAATATTCATAATACCATTTTGTAGCTTTGATTTATTTTTAATTGATATGTAAAAATAAAGGTTTGTATATATATATATATATATATANTTTTAGTGCATTTGTTATTATATTGTAATTTTTTGACGAATTTAATTGAATTTTTATCTAGATTTTTTTTTTAATTGTTTTAAAGTAAAGTTGTATCCTGTTCGTTATTCAAGTTCTACAGTTTTATATATGTTATTTATTAGTATATCTTGTAAACATGTACATGAATTTATGTCTATGTAATAGCTGTCAATTCTTTACTTAAAGAATTTTTTTTTTATTTGTTTAGAATACATTGGCCTTTCTGCATTTATTTTGATGTTATTGAATGCTATATTTACATTTATTTGCATGATAAAGGATTTGCTTAACTTTAAAATTTTTAGTTGATTGATTATTAGCTACTTCCATTTTTAAGATATATAGATATACTGCTATAGTTATCTATATACAAAAATTTCAAATTGAATTAATTATAATTCATGAGCATTGTAAACCGATCAATATATTATAGAGAACTGTTTCAAGACTATAGATTTATTATTTTCATTCCTGAATTGTAATTTTAATCTTTCCTACAAATGATCAATTTTTTAAATAGAAATTATATTAAAGTGAGTTATATAAAAACATAAGATATTTTTAATTTCTAGCAGAGAAGAGAATTATGGAAATTATTAAGTATAAAATAAGAATAGTTCGTTAGTCTATAGATGATGACTAGACTTTAATGAAGAATTTTAATTGAATACAAAGAGAAATAAAGAGTAAGATTTACATTTATCAGCGATTTTAATTATTATATTATTTTATTATATTATTTTTATATTATATCATTATAATATATTATTTATTATAATCATAATTGTTCAAAGAAAGATTGTAATCTTGTTAGAAATCTCTGTAAGAAGATAAAAATAAATTATAGTAATGAATGATTTTTAATTTCATCACTAATTGATTCATCAAATTCGAAGTCGTTTTTCTTTTCCTTTAATCAAAAAATAAAATTACAAATTTCTAAAAAAAAAATATTTAATTACGATTGCGCCATACTCTAAATTTT
>NW_006263475.1:235635-236580 GCF_000469605.1 Apis dorsata
TATATATATTTTATTTATTTATTTATATTTATTTATATATATTTTTTATTTATATTTATTTATTTTTTTGCTTTATGAAAAAATTAGCACGTTTTTAAATTTTTAATTTTAATTAACTACAAATAAGAAAGATCAATCACTGGTCTTTCTAGAGTTTTCTAATCTAGAGTTTCTTTTTAGACTTTTCTAAAGTTTGAAAATATTTACAAATGAGATAAATTTTATAAAACTTTTTTTTCAAAAACAAAGTTATATAATATAAGAAAGATTGTAATCAGATAAAATTATCATATATCTTCTCAAGTATTCTTTATTAGTTTTGTGTATTATTACATGTATTATTACATTGGAAATTAAAGAAAAAAAAAATATATATATATATGTATATATATATAAATTCTTCAATGATAAAAAAAACTATATTTTATGTATTCCCATTTGATGTTAAAGATATAATAGACATCACTAAAATCTGAATTTTATTTGTCAAAATGTTATTTAAAAATATATAATCAAATTATGATATTTAACTATGATATTTATATTTAAATCTAAATAAATTTAAACATCATTGATCGAAATATTACATGTTAATTTCTTAATATACAAATATGTAATAAAATTAGTATATTCGTTAGATTTTTTTAAAGGATTGATATTAAATGTTAAAATAAAAAAATTATATATAAAAATATATATAAAAATATAATTAATGATTATTTGTTATTTAAGTTTATATATAAAATAAGATAATGTCATATCTCTGTTACATTATATCTAAGATAAATTGATTATAATATAATATATAAGCATTAATCAACATTGTTTTATATTTTTTTTCAAATTTTGTATTTGTTTTAACTAAAAACAAATATTAAAATCTTTTATTATATATATATATATTCATTAAATAAACTTAAATATATTTATCATTTAATTATTTAC
>NW_006263475.1:236622-245108 GCF_000469605.1 Apis dorsata
TTTTTGTTAGTAATCACTAAACTTACGATATTAAATTATTTTATAAAAATAAATAAATTATAAATATATATTTTCTAAATGATTCATTTAATGATAATAATACTTTTTATATTTCAGATATATAGTATATTAGATATATTTATAACGTTTGAATAAAAGAATTTTCGAATCAAATATAATCCTATATCATTTTTCGATCATTTGATTATTAAAAATAATTACATTACATTTATTTGTCTAGATTAACTTTTGATTTTATAATTATTAAAGATTTTAGTAAAAAAATAGTATGGTTCATAGATTAAATAAATTAAGCCTATTTTAAAAATACTATAATTCATTCAAGAAGTTAGAAGAATGTAATTCTTTGGATACAAAAAATTATAAAATACAATTACTTTCTAAATATTTATTACTTTATACTTTATTACTTATATGGAATTAAATAAAGTGAAAAGCAAAACTGAACCAATAATTGAAAATTTTATATAAACATTACTTTGCTTTATTTTTTATCGTATAACAATAGTTATTAGAGAAAATAAATATCACAATAATTATATCACAACAATAAATATCACAATTTTATATAGTTTAAATAAACATAAACAATTTTGTAGAGTAATTTTGTAGAGTAATTGTAAACAAATTAAATTTTTTTAATTTGTTTATAATAAAGAATATTCATTGATTTGGTTTTGTACAGTATTTTTAACTTTTTAAATATTATTTTATTGTAAAACGCTTATAGTATTTTGTTTTTTAACTTTTTTTGTTTTTAACTTTTGAACTAATTTAAGGCGATTCAGCATATTTCTAATTAATTATCTCTAATAATTGTAATGGATATATTATTCTTCAATTCTTTTCTATAATTCATTGATGGGTAAAATGATGGTGATTTATAAAAATTTTGTATTTTTTTTTTTAAATGTCCATAGACTCTCAATTGAATTGAGATTTTGTCCAATCTAATGGATTAGATCTAAACGTCATTCCAAAATGGAAAATTTTTTTGTATTTAATTAATTTTTTATATTTTTAACAGTTTATGTTTAGAATCGTGCTCATATTGGAATATAATATTTTCTTCGAGAAATGTTTTTCACAGTATCTAATAAATTTTTTTTTTAAATTATATATTATATTTTATTATCTTCTATCCTGTATAATGAATCAACCGAATATTGTCATATACCTTCAATACGTAGAATCTCTATATCTGGAAGTTTGTTTTACATGTGCTACTTACAACGATTTTCTTACTCGAATCCAGTATCAAGACTGTCCGTCATTATTTAATTTTTGTTTCATTCGACCATATAATATATTTCTAATTTGAAATCATTCAGTTTTCATATTTTCTTGCGAACGCTAAACGTAATTTAATATTTTTCTTCAATAATATCTATTCTTCTTTTCAATATCTACAATATTGTTTCTTTTTAATGTTCTTCATGTTGTCTAGAGATTTATTATTACATTTTTCTCAAATTTTTTTGCTACTATAGTTGCAAATTTGGCGTTGTCAGTTTGAATCTAATGCCTAATTTTATATTCAATTGCACATATTAATTAAGTCTTTCTCTTAAGGAATATAATATATTTTTGCAATATTTTATTTTTAATCATTATACAATATATTGAGAAACACAATATTTTGCAACAATTTGTCGCATTGATAATTCTTTATTTATAAAAGAAATGATTTTGCTGTATCACAAAAAATTGGCTTCATTTTTACTTTTATATTTTATTTATTTGAATGATAACATCGTCTTCTTGGATAATATCATCCTTTGATTACTTAATAGAGGTCTGCGAGTGATTATATATTTTATATATTTAGATTATATATATATATAGAATAACAGAAAAGAATTTCTATAAGGAATTTTTTCAAATAAAGTGTTCATAATTTCGCAAGCAATAAGTGCGAACTTAATACTTGCGAACAAAAAGTTTGTACAAAAAGTTTCAATTATTTGCTTGGGTTTATTCTTTATATAACCACATGAACTTGGATCTTTAAAAAAATTGAATATTGCTTTGAATTTTGCAAACAAAATCAATGTTAAAAATGAATATTCAATCAAAACTTACATGTTGCATTTTTATTCATGATTTTTTTTGAATATGATTTAAAAATTTCAATTATTAAATAAAAAAATAAATAAAACAGGATTAAAATAAATATATGTAAGCAAAAATGAATAAGAAATTGAATACTTGATGAAATAAAATGTTCATTTGGATAAATATTAATAGATTATATAAATAAATTTTAATAGATTTTAATATATAAATAACATACTAATATATATACATACTAATAATATACGTAATTGTCAATTGTATATATATAAGTAATTGTCAATTGTATTTGATGTTTCTACTACATAATGAAAATAAATAATTTTACCTAATTTACTTAATATTTTATATAATATTTTAATAATTTTATTAATAATAAATCATTTCTTAAAAAGTATACAGTATAAAGCCAATAGTATTTAAAGCGATTTAGACAGATAACTTTTTTACAAATCTATATAAAATGAAAAAAAAAAGATCTTTAGAAGTAAATGAGATATCAGGAAGTCATTAAAGAATCATTTATTAAATAAAAAATAAATAAAAAAATACTTAATAAATATAGGAGACTATAAAATTTTCCTACTAAATGTCCAATAACAAAAAATTTCAAAAAATACATGAATATTTTCGAATTCATTTAAAATCTAATGTGCATATAAATAAAACATTGATAATGTCGAAATATTTCAAAAGAATAAATTAAAATTTTTAGCAAATCCAAGATATTCTTAGATAAATAAAAAAAATAAAATATTCGATAGTAAAATATCTACAAATTTGTAGTTACATCTGAAAAAGCTATTTTTAATGAAAATAAATATATGATAAAGAATGTGCTATAAATCGAAAATAAGCTCAAATGAGACATATGTTAAATTGAATTGTTTTTATTATTTTCGTATGCAGAATCTTTCCTCGAACCATTTTATAAATTATAATTTACAATTCTATTAAATCATTATCAATTAATAATTATATTAAAATTATCAAATAATCTTTATCAATCAAACAATGTTAAATAAATGTTAAATAAATGATAATTAATAAATGATAAAAACAATCAAAAATGTTTATAAAGAAGAAAAGGATCAAGCAATAGAAAAATTATTATCGTATGTGTTGGATATCTATTAATATAAACATTGTGCAACAAAGTGACATAGAAAATACATAAATGAAGGAAAAACAACAAAACAACAAACTACATAACAGAAATCCATCTCTAATTTCACAGTCAATATATATCATGAATAATATATTGTATTAATATATTGTAATAACATATCACAAATTTGATTCATTGTTGAATCAAAACTTAAAATGTAATCTAAAAATAATTTAAAAATAAAATTGAATATTTAATAATTTCAATGAATAAATCAATAAAAGAAATTATAAATTTAATTAATAAATGAAAAAATAAATAATAAAATAATTTGAACATATGTTATAATAATATAAAATTAAAAGTGAAAACTTGTAATTATTATGTTAATTCTTTCTTCTTTCTTCATCTTCGACATTGCAAATCTTAAATTATTACAATTATTAAATGACATATTCAATTAAAAAAAATATGAAAAATCGTCTGAAATAATTTATAAATTGCAATAAAAAAATATATCTCAACATACTTTGATAAGTTTATGTAAAGTTTCGACTCATCGACTATCTTGTATATTTGTTATAAATTGAATATCATTGGATGCGATCGTTGTTTCGATTCTGTTTTGTCTGTTCCTTTTTAAAGCCGTACGACGTGATATAATCAATTCAAAGCATCGATACGACTCACATCTATATAATATAATTTATTCCTATTTTTCTTTTTCTTAAATATTCTTTTCTTAAATATATTCTTTCTTACTGTTACTTTTGGTTAAATCATTTCACAATCTAGGTTAGAGTATCTTCCGTTATCCTAGAGTATCTTCCGTGTGATTTGATACTGAAAGAATAGTAAGAAATGTATTGCTGTGAAGTTTCGTGATTCCGTATAAAGATGTGTTTTGTGCTTGTTAAAAACTAAAATTAAAAATAAAATAAAAATAACTGAAGAAAAACTGTATCACTTTTCAATAGGCGAAACTATTAATTATGGACTCGACAAATGGAAATTTACATGGTAAAGAATAAATTGAAAATGTATATCAATGATTCGATTTCTAGATCCAAAAATGAAGCAAATGCTGTATTATGGATATTTAAAAGAATACTAAAACTCAAGCATTTTTGATAAAAGGTTTTAAATTATATCAATTAAGACTGTTTATCATCTGTTCTATTGCTGCATAGATATGAACAAAATTATGTATCAATACACTGAAAAAAGTGATCAATCGGTAGTAGTTTTGAATTAAAGTATAAATGCAAAAATAGATCTTAAAAAATCTATCGCAGTTCACATTTCGAAAATAATTTCGCTGACAAAAACTTAAAGACATGAATATGAAATAAAAAAATCCTGTTATTGCATAAATATTAAGTTAAATTTTATAAATTTTCAAGTTTAACAACAAAATATGATAATGTTCGTACAGCCTGATATTCTGTATTACGAATGGAACAGACGATTGATAGATTACCTAATAAATGAAGAAACGCGAGATATCGTATAGAAATATCCTGTGAAGAAACAGAAGAAGTCTACTATGCGAGAGGACATTGAAAAAATTATATTCGCCGTGATCCTCGTGATATAAATATAAAAAGAAATAATGTATACCATTTTTGCAGAAAATCCGGACATTGGATTCGTGAATGTACATTGAAAAAGACATATAGAAAAGGGCAATCTCTAGTACCTCAAAAAAATGAAAAAAAAATAAAAATATTAAACATTTTGATTCAATTAAATTATTTAATGTAAAAAATGTTTTGAAAAATGAAAAATAAAAATTCATGGTTTATCGACGATTGCGATGGAACATATGTCTTTCAGAAAAAAATGGTTTAAAAATATGAAAATATACATAGAAAATATATACACGGTTCGCATACACGTTAAAGACAAAGAAAACATCATTATTGATAATTATTAACATCATAACAAATGATAAATACTGACAAAACATATACGCATTATAATCGGATACTATATGTATCTCAATTAAAGAAGAATTTGTTGTCAATTGGATGTGCTTCTGAAAAAGGAATAAGAGTTATTTTTGAAGATGATAGACAAAGTATATTTCTACAAATAACAATAAATTAATTATTATTTATTATTATTAATTAAGTGAAATAAACTTAATAACAAATTATATGAATTAAATTTCATATCGATATTTGTAACAGAAGAAAATATATTAATGAGTGTTACATTGGAACAGTAGCATGAAAGATTAGGATGTAAATTTTAAAATATTACAACAATATTATAACAAATTCAAGTGTGCAAGATTTAAAGATCGATAGTATAATAAAACATAATATTTTTTGTGAAATGTGTATATATGTCAAGCAATATCAAACATCTTTCTTGAAAGGATAATCTATAAAAGCCAAATATACAGAAGTATTTTATGTTAATCTATGCGCCAACTAAAATGAGCCAACCATCTATTAAATCATATTATTTGTTATTATTGAATGACTATTACTCAAGATATTATTCAAAGTCAGCGGTTGCTGCATCTTAGCAATTGAGACAAAATTTATAGTTTTGTTTTCAGTACCGAAAGAAGTCACATGTCACATTAAGATGAATTCTTGTACAATTAAATTGTTTTCAAAATTTGCCAATACCGATTTATTGTGATCAAACTGCAATTATTTTAGTAAAGAATCCAAAGTATAAAAGATCTAACATATAGATACACAATATCATTTTATTAGCGAAAAATATAGAATAGAAGAAATAAATGTTAAATATGTTAAAATTGATAAACAATTAATTGATTTGTTTACGAAAGCATTACCGAAGTAAAAATTTCAGAAATTATCTCAGAATGATATTAAAAGAATATGATTTATCCGTTATGAGTATATATTTACGAGTATATTTTATAAAAATATTTGCTTGTAGGAATATTATTAAGTTTATATGTAAAGTTATATGTAAAGAAAGGATTCATATCTTGTATATTTATATCTTATAAATTAAATTTCATTGAACGCAATCGCTATTTCTGTTTTGTTTGTTGAATGTTTCTGAATCGCCGTGTGACGCGATATAGTGTGTTCAGAATAATAGAACAAAAACATCGACATGATTCACATCTGTATAACATAGTTTACTCTTATTTTTTCTTTATTAAATATATTCTTTCTTGCTGTTACTTTTTATCAAATCATATCATATTCCTTATTCCCTAATATACTTGTATAATTCGTGAAGGAAATTATTATTTCATTTTTATATTTCTTTATATCGTATTTCAATGTAAACATTATATTATATATTATCTGTAAAAAAATGTAATTATTTTATAAAATTATCAATCTATATTCAATTATTTTATAATTATATTTTATATAAATAATAAAATATTTTCAAATTTTTTCACTAATTTATAGACAATGATTAATTTGCATTATTAAATTATTACTATTAATTATTATTAAATTTTTTGTATTTATTTCTTATTCAAATTACTATCAATTTGTAATAAACTTTAAATATATAAACATCTATCTATATGAATATATATATATCTCTTTCTCACAAAGATCATGTTTTTCTTATTATAGAAAATAAAATAAAATAAAATTTTTGTTCTAATTATTTCTGCTAATTATTAAAAATCAAATTCAAAGCGATTATCAGTCAATTTTTTCTTATTTTACATTTTTTCGTGTAAAGTAAAATTTCGGACGATAGAATAAGAAAATAAAAATAGATATAATATACTTTTTGCTGTTGTGGTCGGTAAAAAAAATTCATGCATATTTGGTTCATCATTATTTTAAATTCAATATTATAATTTTATATGAGAATATAAGCATAAAATTATAAGCAAATAGAATAATTTATAAATTCTTTGCGCAGAATAATAGGAAATGGAACAAAACATTCTAATATCTTATTTTTCGATGTTCCGGAAAATTACATTAAAAAATATAGAAGCTAGTTTCATAATGTAGAGTAGTTTCCATATAGAATAAATCCGGATATGATTATCTCGCAGATGAGATAACTCAATTTATAAAACGTTTTAATTTTCAATTATTTTTGGCACTATATTATATATTGTGTACAAAATATGTCAACTATTGTTTTTATTTGTTTTAAATTAAAAAATCAGTTATAAATAAAAAATTTTTATATAAAAATTAAATTATATGTAATATAAAAATTGTATATTCGAAAACATCTATCATAATTTTTATACTTTTATTATTATATAATATTATGTTATATATATGTTATATATATATTATATAATATTATGTTAAAAATTATATTTATGTTTTATGTGATAAAATATTATTATATAATTATTGAAAAAATAAATAAATCATCTTTGTCAAGGACAGGCTTGTGAAGCGGTCATAACTTGATCTTTGTTTTTAACAGTTCGAGTACCGTCAATGACCTGACAATAATTTATGAATGGGCATGGTTTTTTTAACGTTTTCCAGATCTTTCATTTAAACAAAGGTAACAACAACGGCCACAAGCAACGGCCATATTTGCATACCAAACGATATCAAACGACCACTGTGGGAGCGAGCACAAAAGTCCTGACCCGCACGCGACGCGACCTCGCGAAGACTCATCCTTCGAGACCGCTCTCCAGCGCGACTATTGGTTTCTCCACCCCCTTTTTGTGTATTTTTCTCGAAAAGAATTGGAGGAAAAACCAAGGTTTGCGTGACAATGTTGCAATTGATTTGATATAGAAATAGAATAAATAGAATTCGAAACAATATGTGCACATCAAAATACAGTTAGAATCACAGTTAACCGGAAAAAGTCAAAGTATCATTCATTCACTTAAAGCTCATAATATAAACGAATATACAGTCCTACGATAATAGGTGGTCTTTGAGCAGTAACATTAGTTTAAACATACCATTTGTGCAATATTCAAAATCGTTCATCAGTTTCGATTTTAACAACTTCTCTTTTATTTTTCATTTAGGTGATCCAGAATAAATGGTGCATCTATATTTACAATAAATGTGATAACACATTTTTTGAGTACTGTCGAGTCAGGTTTATTATATTATACAATTATATATTATATACATGATAACATCGCTATTTTTAAGAAAACATATTTTTTAAAGGTTTTACCTATTTGAATTCTGGATGATTAAAGTTAGTTAATTGACCTAGTATACATTTTTAAAATTACAAATTATTCTCAGAACTCAATACTGAATTGTGTTGAAATTTTGAAATTAACAAAATATGGAGAAATATATATATATATATATATATA
>NW_006263475.1:245429-256032 GCF_000469605.1 Apis dorsata
GAGTATTAAGTAGAGTATTAAAAATGTCTTTTTTAACAGATTTTTTCGATAACAATTGCAAAAGATAAGCACAGCAATGTTTTAGAAAAGAATTTTTTTAGTGAAATGAATCAATTAGTAATTTAAAATCACGCATGCTACTGAATACAAAAAAAAGAAAAAATAATACAAATAAAATATTATGGAAAAAAGAAATATTGCTGAGAAATATAGAAATACAAAGAGACAGAATAGATATTAATGCGGTATCTAGACTTTTTGCATTTCAACTTCTATTTTAAAAAGATAAATTAAAAGACAAATTAATATGATTTTTCCAAGAAAATATTATAATCGCCTTTATTGATCGATTTAGATAATGAAAAAAAAAGATTTGTAATAAGATTTATATTAAAAAACTATAAAAATTTGATTTTATATCAACACGCGAAATATAAGATCTATTAGCATTCAATTTAGCTTGAATAATAAATAAAAAAAAAGAATTATCTGGATATGATTGATTAAATATGTTTTTAAAACATCATTCTTAGTATCTCATTTTAGTATCTAAAATCTGAAAGAATTTGATTGCTAGAACAAAATGAGAATTCATACTTTTACAGTTTTTAAAAAATTTTAAAATTTTACAAAATTCGATACAGATATACCAAAAAATATTTTTAATATAGATAAAATACATTCAGTTTTCAGCTAAATTACAAATTTGACTATATTGTCGTAGAAAAAGAGTTTAAAACTGTTTATTTAAAAAAAATGGAATTGTTATAATTACTTCATGTTAATATTGAAGAATTTTTTTTTGTTTACATATCATCTTCAAAAGAAAATAAAAAAAAATCTCACTCAAAGATCATATATCTCTAAGTTTAATGGATTATATGAACAAAAAATCAGCTTACATTATTACTATTTTATTTTTAAATTGATTGAAAACACATTTTACAGAGAGAATCCAGAAAGCCAAGTAAAAAGATATTTCTAATTCTGGATAGGCATTCAAATGTAGAAATGTTAATGTTATTCCGTTAAATGTTATATAAAACAACATGAAATAATTTATAGTCACACAACTTAACTTTTACAAGTTTTAAATTATATTAAAAAAAAGTTATATTATACTAAAGTTTATAATTTATACATGAAATTGAATATAAAAAAAATAGAAATAGAAATAAGAATAAATATATAATAATAAATAATAAAAATAATAAAAATAATAATAAAAATAGAAATATCAATGAAAATATGTATATGATATTTAAGCGATTATTATCAAATATTTGGATGAAATTAGTCACTGTACAGAATCAAGTAACAGTTTTCAATAAAAAGTATTTAATCGTTTAATCCAAATATTATTCCAATTTTGTTTCCTTAAATAAAGTACAATCAGAATAAAATACATTATAAATATTAATAAAATTATAGAATCAGAATTTATTTAGTTGTTCACAACTTAATAGAAAAACTTTTATAACAAATATTTAACTTTTATAACAACATATTTTTAAATCAGATTAATCCAATATCTTAAAATATATTCGACAAAGTAGAAAAGGAGACTGCCATCATTTTAATATTTTTAGAAAACATTAAACAAAAAAGAAGTATCAAAAAAAAGAATTATAACTAGAAAAAATAAAAAATAAAAATAAAAATAAAAATAAAATATCAAATAAAAAAAAACAATAAAACGTTTAAAAAAATTAAACAGATACATGAAAAATAGTTAATAAATTTACTTTCTGAAAATTTTTTAGATTTTTCAATATAAAAAGAATCTTATTCCCAAAGAAAAAAATATCAGTACTAAATGTTTAGAATATGTAGAACAATATAATCGCACAAATAATAATCGCATCAAAACAAAATGATTGGATTCAATATTTAATATATGAAAAGTGATTTCATAAAAAATGATATTTGAATATATATAAAGAATGTGAAATATTTTATGTAAAAAAAAGAAAATAAATTTTCGTTTTATTAAGCTCATAATATGTATTTTTTAGTTAAACTATTATATTCTGAAGCGAAGATCATCTCATTTGAATTTATAGATAAGATATAATATTATAAGTAAGATAGCTTTATACATAAAGTTCAATTATATATTTTTTTAAAATATATAATTATTTTTTCTTTCTCTCTTAAAATTAAATTCTTAATATTTTTTATATAATTTTCATATTATAAATTTATGAAGAAAATAAAATTGTTTATAAGATATGATAAAAATATTAATTGATAATAATTGAATTGTTCATTCTTGTATTTTCTTTTTTCCTTCACTTTTAATAGCCAGATAAATTGTCTCAATCTTCCTGATTATATGAAGTGTATAAGAACCTTAATATAATTATAAGATCATGAATGAGAATCATGATTGAGAAAAGAATCGCGATTTTAATGTAACAAAGTTTATTTCTGCAACTGAAGAATATATCATTAGAAATGCATCAAAAAATTAAGATTAATCAATCAATGCATCTTAATCAACTCATATATTTCATAATACATATATTTCTATAAAAAAAAAGTTATGAAATCATTGATAAATTTCATTTAAATTTTGTATATTTATTTTATTTGTTAAAGAATATTTTGATGGTAGTCTATTGAATATATTATCAATTATAATCAAAAAAAAATTTTATCTATATGTATTTTCATTGTGTTTTATGTATGTATTGTCTAATTAATACAAATTTTTAATTATTTAAAAGATTTAAATAGTTTTAAATTAACATGGAACATTCTAAATTGAAATATCAAATGTTATATTTAATCATAGACAAATAAATTGAGTAATAATCATTATGTTCATGGTCATGGTTTTCAAAATATATTTTTTTCTTATACATAAATTTCCCATTAAAAACACTTTTATACTATCAGAATGTAATAATAATAAAGAAAGTAAAAGAAATCTCAGAAATTAATCTATGAAAAGTGGTTAATTTTATTTCATTTCAGATTATAGTTAATAATGTTTATAATTTTAGATTATAATCAATATTAACTTTTACATATTTATATGACTGCATTTTATTTTATATATTTAAATGATTCCCTTATTCTTTTATCAATATATAATCTTATGTTTTTTTATCAATATATAATCTTATTAATAATATGTGTACGATGATTTATCATTCCGCCGAAATAAAATATTACGCATAATTCATGATCATTAAAACTCAATTTTACTCTTTATTTATATGCGTTGTATTAGGCTATCAAGGAAATCATTAGTTTTCAAATTTAATATTGCTAAAGTCGGATAGAACAACTTCGTGGAATATAACAATGTTAAAGGAATATTGATATGAATGATAGCGAAAAAATATTAACATCATATTATTTAAATGGAATCGAAATAGATTAATTCTTTGATAATATATATAATATATATATTGATAATATATATAATTGATATAAATTATTCGATTAATCATAATGATTGATAATTTATGTAATCTGTTATTTTAGATTAATACTAAAAATTTTTAAATTTTTACATTTATATGTCTCATTATAATATTAACGTGTTAATGTGTTAATTAATTATATTAATCGCATTTTAATAATTAATTATAAAAAATGAAATATTAAAAAATGTAAGGCATGAAAGAGAGAAAAGTAAAAAGAAGGAAAACATTTTATTCTTAGTTTGATAATAAACTGATTTAAATTAAAATTGAATTAAAATTTATTTTTCAAGCTCATATCTTAAATATTAGGATATTGAAAATTAGATTAGAAATTTATATTTAGTAAATAAATGGATGATATACAGGTATACTTTTAAAAATTATTTTTGGTGCATGTGTCTTTCTGATGGTAAAAAATAAAAAATACAGCAATAGCATATATAATGTGATACAGATATAGATAATTAAATCAATATATATTATATGTGAGATATGTCATATTATATATTATACATAATTTATTCTAAACGTGTAAATATCTTAAAAAATATGAATAATATGGAAAAATATTTTAAACAAAAATCATAGAATAGTTAGGGAGTATATATGACATGGTTTATATTTATTTGATCTTGAAATAATTTAAAAATTCTAGAATCTGTTTTTTATTATATGTATATTTTTATAATTAATGTTAAAATATTTTCGAAACATTATTTATACATGCATCTTTTATGAAATTAAAATGATTATAATATATAGTATTCATATATAATATAATATTTATAACATTATTTTATAATTAATTATAAAATATATTTATAATATTGTTTTTATAACATATTATTATTATAACATATTTATAATTCTTAATAATAATAATTACATTTCTACTAAATTTAATATATATAAACAAATTATAAATTTGTGACATTATTGATAAAAGATTATTTTTTTTTTGACAAAAGATTATTTTTATTTCTATTTTTTCTTTTTTTGTATAAAAGAATAAATTTCATAATTGCTTTATAAATATTGCATTTATAGACAAAAAGAGTTATGAAAAGACATTTAAAAAGTGCATGAAAGAAATAATTGAAGAAAGCAACATTAATCAAATTGATTAGATGAAATGACACTACAAGATTTATTCATACAATAAAATTCAAGTAAATTTTCAATATATTGTTGAATGACATAATTCCGTTTTATCATCATTAAAATTGTTTCTATATTATCGAACAAACATCCATATTATTCTATTATCATCGTGTTGTAATATTGATATCGATGAAATACTTAAATCAAACGGTATATATTCTTATTCTCTTTTTGCGCAATAAAACTGAATTTTTTTAAACAAAAAATATAATAGCTATAATTTCTTTTCTTAATTAAAGATATTAAAAATTTATTTTAATTCAAATATGTCACAATGAAATATTCACATTTTCTAAAATCTTTCTTTTTTTGAATATTTTGATGAATAAATGATTTTTCATTATGGAATGTATAATTTCCAAATTTGTTCTAAATTCGTTACGCTATCTATATTTTAATTAAATCACAATTCTATAGTATATTTATTCTATAGTATTCTTAATTTAGATAAATTAAAACTTAAATATTGAAAAATAAGCATTTATTTGTCCTGAATTGTTTTTTGATGGTGATATTTTGTAATAATCTATCAATAACGAATTTTTATGGCAAACTTCTTGGTGTCGTTGCGAAGGTGCGAAGTATTCCTCATATTTTTTTCAAAAATGTGTTGATTTCCAAATTATTGATTTTTTCCAATTATTGGTTTTTGAAAAATATTAGAGCCATTGTTCCATGCTCTCTGAACATATTTTCTTTTTGAAAATAAAACAATATTTAGAATCACACGAAATCTTCAGATTTTTTGGAAAGTACACAATATTTTTTTCAGATCAAAAGTTTGACAATATTACAAATTAGTGTTTAGTGATCTTTTGAAAGTATCAAATTTATATCCTTGGCTAAAAATATATGGATATGTTGGATATGTCAGAATACATAACTAATATTTTTATTCAAAAATAACATCTCTTATATTCATATTATAAATCTTACCGAAAAAGATCCCATGTTTTCTTTGTGGCACGGGCTACTTGCAATGCAACAATGATAATCGTTTATTGATAATTAATATTAATAAATTTTTCTAATAAAAATATTTTTAAACTATTGTTAGATAGATTTTTTAATTAAAAATATATAATGAAATTATAACAATTACCTTCAATATTAAGAAAAAAAATAATAAAGCAAAAAATTTTATCTTTTTCAAAAAAATAAAATCATGTTATTGTAATTTGCTTCATAACGAAATATTAATAGTTAAACATTTACTATTTTAATATATGAATAAAATATGAAATAAGAAATTAAATATAAATCACATAAAAAAATAAAAGTAATTATAATAAAAATAGAATATGTATCACAACATTATATAATATATATTATTATTATATAATATATATATATTTATATATATAATATAATAATAATATAATATAATATATCTTTATATAATTATAATATATATGTAATTATATATATAATAATGTAAATATCTACATCAGTGATGTCATCAATGTATTTTATATTAATACATCTAATATTTAAGATATAAAAGAAAATTAAATAAAATATAAATATACTTATTTTCATTCATAACATCAATACATCATACATCATCATACATCATACATCAAAATGATTCTATTCAATAAAAATCAACATTTTAATTAACTAAAAGAGAATATATTAAGAAACGTTATTTATTTACACCGAAAATTATGACTGAAAATAATCTCAAACCAAACAAATTAAATAGATGGAATGATTATTAAAGGATTAATTAAACATTTCAACAATTAACATAAAATTTTTGATTATTCTATAAGTGATTACTTAATTTTGCAATTAATTAAAAATATTATAATAGATATATTTATTATATGATTGTATTACATTTTATTAATTATTAGAAATAGAAAAAAATTTCAGAAAATAAAAATAAGTTTCTATTCTAATATAATGATAAAATTATTATAGTATTATATAGTATAGTATATATTTTTTTATATTATAGTATATTATATTATATTATAGTATAGTATATAGTATATATTTTTTTCTTTTAATATTAATCATTATAATATATTCATTACAACATATTTTTTCTTTTAAAATTTTAAATAATTTCATATTTTAAAATTTTCTGTTTTCTTTAAAAATTTTTATATAAATATTTTAATTGTTTTAATAATATCCATCTAACTGCATAAAATTCTATATTCTTAAAATATTATTTCTCTTATTTAATCTTGTTTTAATTCATCGAATTCTTTCGCGATATTCAAAAAATTCCAAATTAATTACATTTTTTAGCCAATATAATATTTTGATAAAATTAAAATAGAAATTCAATATGGTAAATGCTGAAAAATGCGATTATGTATAATTCCAACAACCAAATTTAAAAATTGATTCATTAAAAATTTCAAATTTTTAACAGTTGTTAAAAATTTTTTATATAGATAATATCGAAATCAATTAATTTCTGACAATGTATAGATATTCTGAAATATTTACAAATATTATCATTGCTCAGGAATTTGCAAAGAATTCCATTCTTCCTCTTTAATTTGTAAAACTTTCACAAGGAATTTAAAAATTTTCATTTTTTTTTTCTAATATGCTACTTGATTGATAAATATCGTTGACATATTTTGTTATTTTGCATTTTAAAAAAATATCATACAATTTTTGTGTATTTTTATATAATTCAACTATAATAAATGAAATTTTATAAGAGATTTTTTTATAATTGATTTCTTTTCTATTAATATAATAGTATAAAATATAATAATGAAATGATTGTTCGCGAACACAGTGGCATACTAATGAATATATGGTAGAAACTTTGACTAGAGATCATATGGAAATACACCAAAATATATAAAGCCAATAACGATCTATATCTCGTATCGTATAAAACTATAAAATTAAATAATTCGATATCGATCTTATCAGCGAATATAAGTGTGTTATATTTATTTTCACAGACGAACAATCTGCGAGTATCTTCTATAGTTGTATATTATAAATATTTTATTCGAATTATTATTAAATTTACAAATATATATATATATATATATATCATATATAATAATTTATCCTGAATTAATTGCCTTTTTTATTATCATAATTACGAAATTTACGATAAATTTTTTAAAATATACATTATTGATTTTTATGATTTTAAAATGTATATTGTCAAAAAACAACATTTTAATAATTTTAAATAATTTTTCTTTATACTTATACTATACTTTTTTCTTTATATTCTTATATTCTTATTTTCTTTATATTCTTTATAATATAATAATATTTGGACATTCTTTGAAATAAATTTTTTAAAATTAGACCAAACAATTTGAATTTTTTGAGACATAGAAGGATCAGTCTATTAGATTAGAGAGTATGTAAAAAAATCGCGAAGGAAAAAATAAAAAAATATTTAAAAAACATGCCACTTATAGATTTAAATTATATATAGTATACGCATATAGATACACAAAATTTCAATAAAAAAAAAGCTATCGGCATTAAAAAATATAAAAATTCTTAGATTTATTATATTTAGAGATTGAAAATCGTAATAATTTACGAAATATTTGCGAGTTTTGAACATTTTCGATTATTTATAACAATTTTAACTATATAATATACTAATATTTACAACAATGTTAATTGATTTTGCAACTTTAAGAATATATCTACTTGCAAAAGATATATTTTAAATTTTTTTATGAGTTCAGAAAAGTAGTTAAAAATCGTAATCTTTCCTTTTTTTTCGTAATTCTGATCAATAATTTTTTAAAATTTATTTTACATATTAATTAGTAAATTAATGTCTCTATGTTTCAAAAATATTTCAATTATTTAAAAAAATTAATCTAAAATAAAAATCTTTAAAAAAATTATTCTGTTTTAAAGAATATTATTATTAGCAACTATATAACTGTCATGCAGCCTTAATTTTTGAGATATTAAAAATATTAAAATATTTTACTATTATACTATTATATTATATATATAGTAACATAGTAATATAATAATACATATAATAATATATTATTATACTATATTATATACTATATACTATATATTGTATATATACACAATATATATTAAATATATATATATATTTTTTTTTTAATATTATACTATAAATTATATTATAATTATATTGTTTAAAGATTCAATTATTAGATTCAACTATAATTATTGTAAAAATTATCAAATTAATCTTTAAAAGATTTTATTTGTTGGTATTTTCTGTTAAAAAAAAATTATTAATAAAAAATATTTCAATAATATTATATAGTTTTCTGACATATTATAAATAAAAATATTGCATTTTGATTTAGATTAATAATCTTTTTTTTAGAAACGGTTATTTCTCCTTTTTATCTAATTTAATTAATTTAAACAAAATCAATTTTTTAAATTATGTTGATTGAACTAGATTTATACATAATCATTAGAAATATAGAATTTAAACATTAAAAATTTGATATATGTTGTATATCATTAAAATATTATTGATTAAGATAATATCATTACTAATTATAACATTAGCATAAAATAAAATATAAGCTTATTGAACATCTAAATGCTTATTCATTTTATATGTTGATTGAAATATATTATCTAATTTTGAATTTCTTCTTTTTATATAAATAATATCATAATCTAATCAGTCAATCAATCAAAATATTTACAATAGTCGCATGGCTACGAACATAAACATAAACAAATTATTGTCTGTGATTGATTTGTATATTATTGATTTGTGATTTTAATATTAATGATTACTACGAGTCTTACATGATTCTCGCTAGTATTGTACTTGGCAATTGCTAGCTGAATTTATATGTCTATATATATATTTTTTTTTTTCTTAAGGCGATAAACTACCAATCGGTCTAACAATATTAGCTACTTAGATTCTAGAATTTCAATTCTTTTAAATTGCATTAAAATGATAGAGCATTGACGAATGGTCCTTCGCAATTCTGAAAAGATCAAATCTTTCACTGTTCTATTGTTAGATCGAAGTTTATTTACATTATATATGAATATTACACTAGAGATTATAAATATATATATATATAATTTTTTATAGTTATAATATTATATATAATATAATAATATAATATGTTTAATATGTTTTCAAATAATATAAGTAATGTAAATCATTATGATATAATAATTTTATATAATAATAGTGATGAGAAAAATAAAGATTTAAATCATATCGAAATTGACGAATTTCTTAATTTCTTAATTTTGATAAATAAACTTATTATTATTAACAAATATTTTATTAATTTATATAATATATATAATAATATATAATAATAATATTATATTGTTATTAAGTTAATAATTGTTTCAATTTCAATAAATCTTGCAAAATATTAAAAAAATTTTCAGTTAACTTGAAAAATTTTTGACAAAAGATATCTTTATTTTTTATTTTTCTACATGCAAAAATTTTATTTTTTAAAATAATGACTGATTTTGCAAAAATATTAATAATAATGATGGTGAAAAATATTCTTAAAAATAATTATTGCGAAAGTATTATAAATAATTATTTTATTACTATATTTCTTTTCTATTTCTTCACTATTCGTTACTTTTTATTATGGAGATTTAACTATGTTTCGAAATTTTAAATATCAGCAAATTATTAATAATTTTGCACTATTTTTAGAAAATTGATTTTAGAGATCAAAACAAATAAAGAAAAAGCAGAATAAGATGGAAATAGAATGGAATAGTAATATGTCAAAATAGAATTTTATTTTATTTTCATCTTAGTTTGTGTAACTTAAATTTTTTATAATTTAATATTTTTGTATATAAATTTTTTAATTTGTTTCAATTTAATTTTAGATTTAATTTCTCAAAAATATCTCATGAATATGTAAATATTCTATAGGATTATATAATATTTATAATATATATATAATATATATTATTTCTATAGAATATATATAATATATATAATATATATTCTATAGAAATAATAGTTTTAAATGTTTATTTTTTATTTCTAT
>NW_006263475.1:256366-266837 GCF_000469605.1 Apis dorsata
AAAAATAAGAAAAATAAAAAAAATTTTTTACATTAAAAAAATTATTACTTTTTTGATTTCTTTTACTTAGATTTTCTAATATTTTTATTAGAATATTATTAAATTTAGAATATAATTAAAATTAAATATTCTAAATTATATAATTTAATGTAAATTGCTGTTATGAATCATCTATATAATAATGTATATAATAACAATTTTTAAAAATTACTATTATGCTAAGTAAAGATATCAAAAAAATAAAATAAACTATATTATTGTCTATTATTTTCATATAAAAAAATATAAAGTTATAAGAATATTAAGTTATAATAGCATCATAAAAATTAATAATTGAATACAATTTTGTTGAGAGCATTCCGATTATATATTATTATACATATTATATATTATAATATTGTACATATTATATTATATTATTATACACATGAGGGTTCCAGTGATTCAGTTTCAATTTAATGCTAAATCTCATTGAGATAATTGCAACCCGTTGAGGAGAAGTAAATGTTGTTGATGTTGAATAAATCTGATTGCGATTACAATTGATAGTACTAATCCATTTTGTACGCGCAGTGATTAAATTTATTCTATCTTTACGTTGGTCGTTTTATTCGCTTGACTCATTGCTGCATTCTTGATTGGTGATCTTGATTTTTTTGGAAAATCAATCAAAGAATATATTAACGATCATATCGCTATTCTATTCCGCGGTATCGAACGCTGGAAAGGATGAACGATGCCCGCGAGGTTTTGAAGTTGTTTTTTAAGTAAGGGCCGTGGTCAAAAGGACAAATTTCTTCCGAATTATTCTTTAGAAAATATCTGTTTTATAATACATTTGTAACTATTAAATGTAAAAACGAAAAAATCTTGAGACATGGTAGAAATCTTTTAAAAACTTTTACTCAAAAATAACCTTAAGCGCTCGTGTTATAAATCAACTTTCATTAATTCTGGTAGGTTGTTGTGATGCAAATAAATTTTATATTTATAAGATTTTCAATTTTTTAATCGACATTATCATAAACTATTTTTATCTTATATTTTTAAATCTTGATAAGAATGAACTTCTACTTCATTATTAACATGAATTTGATGTTATCATTTCATGTTTTATATTCATTTTAGTTGAAAAATAAAAAAATTTTAATTAAATTTTATTTTATATAGAATATATATAGTATATATAGAATGTTTCAAAAATCGATCGATAAGATTTAACTGATTATTCTTGAAATGATTCTAAATAACTTTTTTCTTTTTCGAAATTTTCGTTTCGATTTCATTAAAAGTGAAACGTGTAAATATGTGACAGTAATGTTGTTTATATACCGCCGGTCGAGCAAAAACAAGTCCAGGTAAAAAATATATTAAATATATTTAACAAATATTTTTTTCTTGATATTATATTGAATTCAGGAACAATAAAAAAATTAATCAATTATTATTTGTATGGAACGAGTAAATCGAATTTAGAAGAAGAATTCCACAAATAAAAAATTCAGAATTTTACACAAAAATATAACATTAATCCATACCAATTTATCCGACCATAAATCTCGTCAAAGATAAAGTGATCTTAGTTGAAAATGTCATGATTGAAACATATTTATAAATTTAAACATATTAAAAAATATTTAATTCCAAATTCAATTAAACGGAACATAAATTGTTTATAACTTAATAAATAAATCTTAATAAATAAATCTCCAATATTTATATTCGCGTCTGCAATAATGTTGATGCTGAAACAGAAAGCTCATTATATGTATATTAGGGTATAATGTATATTAAGTGATGATGATATTCCGATCGAAGTGGATTTATATATTATATTATTTATATATATAGAAGATACTTGTACTAATATATTGTACTAATATATTTCCTTAATGAAAAGTGAACTCTATTACAAATGTAGTACGTGTATCGAGATACGAGACGGTATATGAGAGTTGGTTTTCTCATAATGTCACAATAAATGATCATGTCCAATGATCAAAGCATAATGCTTAGTTACAAAACTACTTATTTATCTTATTTGATGATCAAAGTATGACATGTTCACAACATAGAAACCCTTTCTCTTAATTAAATTTGATTTTTCTTAATTTTTTATAAAGAGTTAATTTCTTTTATTTAATAACTAAACTTTATCCTAAATTCAATAAAAGATAACAACTCAAGTTATGTACAATGTTAAAGTTCTTCTTCATTTTACAAATATATAAATATTGCAAAAGACAATTTCATCCAAGATAAAATTATTATAAATTAAGTCTTAAAATTATTAAAATTAATGCTTAAAGTATACAAAACTAACTAACTGATAACGATGAGACAAAACGAGTTAAAGAAAAATAAAACTAAATTAGTAATATATTAGATTATAGATTATAATTTCAAATTTATAATTTAATATCTCGTTAACATAAATTTTATATCAAGATCAAAGAAATTTTCTATATTTTCTATATTTTATATTTTTTATTTCTCCTTGCTTTCATGTTCATAATTGCAAGTAAACATAATTAAAGTTATTAAATTTATTTCTATTTTATCGAATTCATGCCAATCTTGTCCTTGACATTCTTTAATTTACCGCTAAAATACAGTAAATGGTAATAACAATAGAATATGTATCTCTGAAATAACATTAACATGGTAAAACTTGTTTGGCTTATATATTACATTGATATTTTGGAATTAGAATATGAATTATGATAATTTATCATAATTCATCATTTTTATCATTTCTATTGCAAAGACATCTTAGAAAAACAAATAATAAATAATAAAACTGTTACACTGCGTGCCGATAGTTTATATGATATTTTATATGATATTTTATTTCACGATTTCTCTTATTAAATAAAAATTTATCGGAAGTAGCGATTATTAAATGCTTGCTTGGTATATCAAAGATGAACTATAACTTTTTTCTCAACATTGTCTATTATCCCATCAGTATAAATATATTTTAATCATATATAATATATTTGTCTATTTTGGTTTCTTTATCTGTTCGCAATATCTTTTATTATTTTCTTTTATTTATAGAAAGTATTTTATTTTTAATTTCTTCATATTCATATAGTAAAGAGAAAAAAATAAAATAAAATAGTACATTTATAAAATTCGGAAAAAAAAAGAAAGAAAATACAACTTGCATTTATGCAAATTAATTTTTAAATTATTATTTTTAAATATTTTTTAAATTAATTTATACAATGTTTCATTCTTTTAATCTTCAAAAATCGATTGATATTAAATTATTGATTAATTTTTTGAATAGAACAAAATTGTATTTATGTTTCGAAATATGCTTTGAAATATCAAAGAAATTTCCTATATTTGTTTAGTAAAATTAATTATTTGTATAACTTAAATAAAATGATTTTAAATTAAGTTTATTTTTAAATTTTTCGAAATAATCTTTGAATATAATATAAAATTTATTATTATTTGTCAAAGAATAAAAAATAAATATTTTTGTTTTAAAAATTTTTATAACATTAAAAAAATAGTTATTTGCGATATACAATAACTTGAAAAAATCTATATAAAAATCTATAATATAGAAATAATAGAAACAATATTTTTGAATTATATTTATAAGAAACAAATAAACAAATAATAATAATATTGATTGATATGATCTATTTAAAGTTTTCAAAAAAATGTTTTCAAAAAAATGTTTTCAAAAAAAATATGATTTAAAAAACTTCAATTAGTGACACTTTTTTTTCAATAAATTTTCAGTATATTTAAATAAAAATAAATTTTTAATAATCGATTCTATTATGCTAAAAAAATTATAGTATTTCTATTGAAATTTATTTCTAAAAATAATTATTATATGTTGAAAGTAATTACTATTTTTACAAAAATGTCATTACTAAAATGTAATAGTCGTTATCAATTATAATAAATATAATTTTTAGTTAAAAAAAAATTTCTACTCGAATTTCTTCTTACTTTCTTGATTTAAAAGATATTTATCTCAGATTTTTCTAATAATATAATTTTGAGATCTTTTTTATCTCAAAATTAGAATTAAAAGATAAAATTAGAAAGGAACGATTATAATCAAATCTTAATATTCAACAAAATATGATAAGTAAAATATGATAACTACAATTTAAACATAACTATTCTTAAGCTTATTAAAAAATAACAAATATAGGTATTATATTGAATTTTTTGAATATTATTTTGAAAGAAAAAAGTAGAAAATTTGCAATCTTATTAATACTGTTTTTATTTTAATCAATATTCGTCGCATATATTTTTTTTTGATATAACTTATGATTTGATTATAAAATCTGACGGTTCGATTGCCAATTAACATTTTATTAATCATGAAGGCAATAATTAATATATTTTATTAATTTTTATATATAATTAATTATATATAATTATAATTAACCATTTAAATAGGTAAGTAAACTAATACAGTTTTCTGAGATAAAATATTTTGAATTTAATTTGTTTTTCATATGCAATTTATTACATTGTTCTTTAGTTTTATTTATGAACTGAAATTTTATATTCATATCAAATTATATATTCCTTGAATAAAATATTGAATAAATATATCTTTTCTAAAATTATGCAATCAATTTTTATTTGATTTTTTATTTGAATTTTCTAACGATCTACTAACTTAATTATTTTAATTTGAAAATTTTAAATTTTAATGTACAAACTTTAACATTTTGATTAAAGTTTTTAAAGATTTCTTGTTCAAATAAAATTAATTAAAAGAAAAAATTAATTAATTTACACTTTTCTAATGTAATAACATTTTTTAATTTTAACTTTTACTTTTGCAAATTTTTCAAAAATACTTTATTTATTATATATTTAAATATTAAATAATTTTCGTTTTAATAACGCATTTTCATTTTTTTTCATATTTGAATTATACAAATGAAAAAATTTAAAAAATTAAAATATGCGTAAAAAAAAATATATTTATATATATATAATATTTTTTTCGTTAACATTTGAAAAAACATCAATCAAAAAATCAACAAATAAAATATTGAATCGAATTGTTTAATTTTGTAATTGTTAAAAGCATGTAATTTTTAGAAAAAATTTTATAATATTATTACTTTTTATTCAAATCATAATAAAATTCTATATATATATAAAATTATTTTCATAACAGTATTTTAATTCTATTTTAATTATCTTTGTAATTATTTTTGTTGACAATTACTTACAATTTTAATAGTTTTAATATTGATTCACCAAAAGCTAAAATTTCTTTTAGAATAAAAAAGAAATTCTTTTATACATTTAAAAACAAAATAGAAATGTTAGAATTTATATTATATTTTCATTATACGATTTTAAATAAAATTTTATTGTTTAAAAAACAATTATCAGAATTGAATATGCATTAAATTAAGGAAAAAAAAAGATTATAATACACTTTACATTTAATTACATCTATTTTATTACATTTATTACATTTATTACATTTATTTGTAATAAACATTATATTAAATTTTCTAATGTATTTTTTAATTCATTTCTTTAATACTTTTATTTCTTTAAATATGAATTGGAAAAAGAAGGAAAAAGTAGAAAGGTATTTTAAATTATAATATGTAATACAAATATTTGTGAATTCTAACTATATATATATATTTAAAAAAAATAGAAATTTTTTTATTTGTAAAATAAAATATTTTTGTTTACCTAATAAAAAAATTATTGAATATATATATGTCAATATTACTTATATCCTTAAATATTCTATATATCGTTTACAAAGATGTCTGAAAATCAAATTCAATAAAATAAAATAAATAATTAATAATCAATTAATTAATAATTAATTTTTTTTTACACAAAAAGAATAAAAATAGAAATATTCGATACAAGAAACATGCAATGTGCAAGCGAATTGAAATCAATTTTCAAGAAATAATATTTAGAAAAATATATATATATATATATATCACTCAAATTAATAGAATAACTAATTTCAATTTTAATAGTTTAAGAGAAAAGCATATTTTCGTAAAGTTTTCATATGTGAATAATTGTTATTTTATTAGCATTTAGTAATAATTTAATGTTCATATTATTAATGATTTTTCTGTTTTAATTATATTTTCCGAACATTTTTTGTTTTATTGTTCGTATTATCGTATCGTTCTTCTTTTTTAGCATTGAATATTTTTGAGAATTTTAAATATTATATATAAGAGATTTTTTAAGAAAAAAAGAATTTTGGCAATTCTTTAATGTTTTTCTCAATATTTTATATATACAGTTTTTTATAATGTTTGAAACTTTGAATAAAAATATAATAATTTTTAATAAATAATTTCTTTTTCTAATTTTATTGATATTTTTTATATCTTTATTTTTAATCCATTTCTGTAGCGTTTATTATATACTTAAGAAGTAAAATTTTTATTTACTCTACTTTTCTTATTAATATTTCAATTATTTTGATTCAAATTTGTTATTTTTTTTTTTTTGTTTTTAATAAGATATTAAATCTAATTAATAAGAAGATTAATAAGAATTTAAATCTAATAACGTATGAATCCAATAATAATCATTTTATAATCATTGTGTCAATAATCATATGTGAATAATCAATTATTCATATATAGATATAAATTGAAATAAAAGATTTTTTACAAAATTTTTTAAAAATGATTTTAAAAAATATAAATAAGTATTTGAAATTTAATGATTCTAATAATATTTATATAAAAAAATAAGTAAAATTAATTATAAATAAATTCTGTTATAAACCAATTATTTATATATAAAAGATTAAATTTTTCAGTTTTTATAGCAAAGAAATAAAAGAAATTAATACAATGATATATTTGATTATTTGCAACAAATATTAGTATAGCAAATTATAGAATCTAAATTTATTATAAAATATAATTATTTATATAAATTCTATTAATCTCGTGTAAGTATACTTCAAATATTTATGTTATGAATGATAAAATTACTTCTATTTGTAAAGAAAATAACGAAATTAAAGGGAAAGCAATGATAAAGATAAAGATGAAGTAAGAAAGGCGAAAAGTAAGAATAATAGTGAATGTGAGAATACGTTATGTTAATAGAAGTTATGAAAGATTGTAAGATTTGCTCTTAACGAAATAAGAAAGGTGAAAGATATCGAGTAACATTTTACTGAAATATTTGCTCTACAAATCGAGAATGCATCTTGGCGATTGCTTTATAAAATGCACAAAATAATGATATAGAATTTAATATTCAATAAATTTTCTTTTTTTATATGTAAATATACATAAAATATTAAAATATAAAAATTTTATATATTAATTTATATGCGAAATCATTTTAAGTTAAACTATAAAAAATTCACTGAATACGTGGAAAATCTCGAATTGTTGGTTCGACTGAGCAAAAAAGGTCTCGAGTAAAGTTTACTTTTAAAAAAATTTACAGACTTTGATTTATAATTATATATAAAAATAAAGAATTTTTTTCCAGTTCTTTTTAATATTCTGATCATGAGATTGATTTTGGAAACAAAAATTCTATTTTCGTCTTGCTTCTAACTTAATAAATAACCAACATTTTTGTATATCAATTTTTATATTTATTATTGTATTTATTTTGACTTCGAAAAATCATATCCCGTAAATATAGTACTATCTTATATAAATATTATTTTTTGAAATTTTAGAAAGTATTATTACATATGTATTCACAAATCGAATTCAAACAATTTATAAACATAAAAAAAATGTATTATCTTAATCAATTTGGTATAGATCAAAAAATAATAATATTCCAATAATATGAAAAAAACAATATCAAAACTATTTATTTCTATTATATTATTATATTTATTTCTATTATATACTATATACATTACAATATCTATCTAAAATCAGATATCCTAAAATAATAAAATATTTATTGATAATATGTGGAATGATAATGTTAATTTTCCAAAATAAATTAAAATAGATTTATATATATTATATATATTATATATATTATATAATATTACATTAATTTTAAATTTACGTAGCATTTTCATTAATTTTATTACAACTTATTATTGCAATACAAAGAAAGTGCATTGATAGAAAACATGCGACAGATTAATTGCTCATTTATAATTTAGTCTCGACATTTAGTATAATTCAGTTTTCGCTGAGTTCGCATGAGTTTTATTTTTTTTACTTTTTATTTTTTTTTTTTTTGAAGCATACTTTTCGTATTTTTTATATTTACATTTTTCTTTTCTACTTATATCAATCATTTATATAGTTATCTACATTTGATGTATATGGTTATCTATATTTTATACATTTATTTATTATACATTTACACATGATTTATGTTAAAGATTATTTACATACATCAATAAATATAAATTATATATATTTTGTGGTGAGCTATTTTTATATTGAGTTATAATTAACAAGTATAATACATACATATATATATATATAATCAATAGTATTTGCTATTAACACTATATATTACTGTAATCTATAATATTGAGTGCAAATGAATATAATATAATACAAAGTGCAAATGAAAGTGACTATAAGATATAAATTATTTTGTGCTAAGTACAATTTTAGTATTTAATTAGTGTACAATTTAGTATAATTAGTACAATTTAGTGTAATATGTAGAATTACGAAGTGTACTCGTTCAAGCTTGTTAATTCATCAATAAATATTTCAATGGCAAGAATTATTTATTGATTTATTATTTTTATTTAAATTAATTTATTTTATTTCACTACCAATTTTATGTATATATATATACATACCATTATAATCATGAATTGATCATTTAATATTCATTTGAATATCATGACAATATTTCGAGTGTATTGAAATCAGAAAAATAATTTTTTATATAATTAATAAATAAAACAAATTTTTAATTCTAAATTCATATATCCAAATGTGAAATAATAAAATTCAAACTTATATTATGTAGAATAAATCCGCTGATTCATTATTAAATAATACATATAATTAATATAAAAAAGAAAAGAAATAAAAAAAAGTGAATTATTATCAATAATAATATTTTTGTTATAGATAAATAAAAAATACACAAATTAAAAATATATATTATTATTTCTATATTTTGTAAATAAATATTGAAAGATATTGAATATATTAAATAAATTGAAAAATATATTAAATCATTAAATTGAATAATAAATTTGTATTAAAAAAATATAAAAGTGTCAAGAACATTATTAAGAAACTTTAAAATATTATAAAAGAAGATAAATGTAAATTATATTTTATCCACTACTTCATAATAAA
This sequence comes from Apis dorsata, assembly GCF_000469605.1. Classification (NCBI taxonomy): domain Eukaryota; kingdom Metazoa; phylum Arthropoda; class Insecta; order Hymenoptera; family Apidae; genus Apis; species Apis dorsata. The sequence continues at coordinate 265,690 of NW_006263475.1, forward strand.
TATTTATCATAAATTGTATTGAACAATTTCGTCACTATCAAACTATCAATAATTTTTTATTTGTATTTTTTTATTTGTATTTATTTATTTGTAGTTGAATATTATATCTATATAAAGATGTTTGATTTTTCACTTTTGTATTAATATATTGCTTGTAATATAACTTTTCCTATTTTTATTGTTTTAATTGTTTTAAATTGTTAAATAAATTATCTTGATTTAATATTAGAAACCTTAGTATTATGATTTTATGATTCTAAGTTTCAATATGTTATTAGTTATATTTATTTTAATTTAATAAAATTTAACAATAACTATAATTTTGATTTATAATGACTACTTAATATTCGTACATTTAATAAACAGAATAATTAATTATTATTGAATTGCATTAATTGCATTTAATAATTTGATTTTAAGTTAAATCAATTTGAATTTGAATTTTAATTGAAAATTAAAAAATTAAATAAATAAAAAAAAAACAAAATATATGAAATTTTTATGAAACAATATTCTAGTTCATATTCTCCTATTTTTCATATGATAAATTTTATAAATTTCAAGTTGCAATATCTTAATTTTTTCATATAAATAATTTATAGTATTATTTTGAATAAATAATAAACTTAATATAATAAAAATTATATATCCATTTAAAAATGGATCCATTTAATAATGATCTTTATATAACTTCTTGATATCATATCTCAATTTATAGAAAATTATTAATATTATATATCTTAATATCAATAATAATATCTTTTTATATTACATATATTAAAAAAACTTTATATTAAACAATTTTTTTCTGAAACATTTTTTTTATCTAATTAATAATAAATATTTTTCGAAATATTTAAGCAATTCGAGATAAATTGGATATATACTTAAAAAGATTATTTTTTAAATTTATTTTTGTTGCAATTTGTATATGTATATATAGTTTTATATATTTATATATTTTTTTTATATAATATATTGTTACTATTTAACAATATTTCTCAAATTTAATTTAGTCTTAATGAAATTGTATGTTATCAAAACAAATATAAATATATTCGATATATTAAATTTTTTAGCATATTAATGTTAATAAAATGGAAGCAATTCTAGTACTTTTTTTTAAAAAATAAAAAATAAATTATATA
>NW_006263475.1:266864-272061 GCF_000469605.1 Apis dorsata
TATCTAATAATAAAATAAATATCATTATATTCATATATACATAATTTTACATTACATTATTATTATTATATATTATATAATTATATATTATATATTATATATTATATTATTATATATTACTACTATATTGTTATTTTCACTTGTTTATGATAAATAATTTTCAATTAATTATATTACATAAACATTTTTTTATCAATTTATTATCAACATAATTAAAATAACTATTTTTAAGTTACAAATATGAAAATTTGAATATTATAATTTAATATCGTTTTCATCACATACCTAAAATTCAAGTTAAAATTTATTCACTTGATCGGTATCTGGAATGGAAATTTAATTTATATATTGTTCGCGAGCATTTATTGCTCGCGAGATTTATAAGCAGCTTATTCTTCGTATGGAAAACTTTTTCTGTTATTATCGATTGCCGATCTTTATTAAACCTAAATAAAGGATGATATTATCTGAAAAGTTTGCTGTTTTTGAGACACTTATAATTGTATATTTTTGATACATTTCAACTGACTGGGAGCTTGATTCCAAAGATGACATATTCCAGATACGGCTGACCAATGTCATTCTAATTCGAGGAATTTTCTTTATTTTGAGAATATCGCGAATCAAGTCCTGACTGCCATATTATTGATTATTATCATGCCTCACCGGGAATCTGAAATCCTTCCAATTGAATTAGAAAGAAATTTTTTGATGGCACGAGCTTCATCTGTAAAAAATGTCTCATTGTGAACAGGTCGTACTCTGATGATACCATAAATAGATAATTTGTAATTACACATTGTGCTCTGACCATCGGAGACGATTACTTGTTGTGATAATATTATGAGAGATCCAATTCTCGTATAGATATGCATATATTACTTATAATTCCATTAATACAGTCCATTAATCGTGAAAAAAATACATCACAATCATGAACACCATTTCTTTATATATACGTATATATACATACATATAAATGTACTTATGCATTTAACAATGCATTATTATCATTACAATACTACTATTACGGACGCGAACATATATATGATGTATATTGATGTACATATGGTTATATGTATACGTGGCAGTATCTATTATTGAAATTTACAAATATTAAATGCTTTAGCATATATCAAATCGTTTGAATTAAAATAAAATAGAATATAATAGAATATAATATCTTTCAATTTGATAATGAGAATCTAACTTTGCAAATTAGAATCTTTGTTGCATTATTCTTATGTAGTAATTTCTTTGTTTAATTTTTGTTAATCTTTTCTATTTTAATCATTATTAGCATTTCATCTTTCTAAAAATTTTTTTATAACTTCACAAACTACATTATAAAATTTGTATTACAATTATTATTTATATTATAAATGTTTATATTTTTTTCTATCAAAAAATTTTTGTATCAATTTTGATGTCACATACATGACAATCGTATAAAATTTTCGATTCAAATTTCAATTCATTATTATCCTTCAAATCTTTTCATCGTGTATTTAAATAATCTATGATTTATTCCAGTTGCACGAAAACGAATATTTCGAAGTAAGTCTAAAATCGCCGGTAATTACGGATAGCAAATATACAAAATATTGACTGTTGAAACTATCCTGGAATTCTTATCTGAAAAGTGTCACTAATCCGGAACATTATTAATCAGACGAAAAGGTATAAGATTGAAACATATATCTATGTTTGTTTTAGAAATCGAGATGAATAGTTACCGAGAAGTTGAATAAACAATCTGTAAATTGATATACAAATCTATAAACAATTGAATAAAGATAAAACTATTGTCAAAAAATTGAAAAAAATTTGAATAAATAAATAATATGTTTCGTATTACTTGAATTTTTTTTTGTTTATTATTTGTATAAAATTATAAATGTATAAAAGTTAGAATTATAAAATAATTTATTGTTAAATAATATAATAAATGTTTATTTTGAATATAATTCTGACACATAAGAATTTTATTGAGTTCGAAATAAAAATTTTATGAGATCATTTACTCATATATATATATATATATGTAGTTGGTTAAAAAAATATTGACATACATTTTAAAACGCGATAAAAATTTTTTTTTAGAAATTAAATAGAGTTTATGACATATAAATAAAATTAAAAAAAAATTATATTTGTTGAAAAGAAAAACTTTTTTTCCAAATTTTTTATTTCAATCATTAATAAAAATCATTAATTATATATATATATTAAAAATTTCATCAAAACTTGGTTGAAATAGATATCATAAAAATTTTTAAATTTTACATGATATTTCATAATTTTAAACGCAATAACAATGAATAGAATTATCAATGAAAATATAAAAACAAAAAAAACAAAATTTAATAAATTCTTATTTTTTAAATTTTATATTTAAAAAAAAATTATAATTAAATAATAAAATAATAATCATTTCATTCATCCAAAATCAAACTTTTATGAAAATATTTATTAAATATACAAAACACTTAAAAACATCTGATCCGAATTATGTAAAAATCAATTTAATATCCTGATATCATATTCCTGCATTTTATGAAATTTTAACAATCATTTCTGAACAAAATCAAATTGACGATTCTGCCGATATATTTCGATATTTGTTAGCAATGGTTTATGAAATATTATAAGTCATTGCCATACAATGGCAACATTTGCAACATTCCCATGTAAACGATGACTTCATTTGGAAATGAGTAAATGATTATTCAATTGATCATTTATATTCGTTGAATTGCTAGATTATGCATTGATATAGATATATGCATATATAGATTATATGCATTGATTTGATATATTAGTCATTATTTAACGATATCGAGTGATTAAAATGTTTTTACTATACCATAAAAAAAATGAAAAGCATAATCAAACCGAAAGATTATCGAAATTCGAATAAAATAAATTCTGAGAGAAGATTTTATTTTTCATTTACCGCACATTAATTGAATTTTAGATTGTATAGAAATTTCGAATTATTATGAAATGTTAATGAAATAATAATTAAGTAATTATATAACTATGTAATTAAAAATCTAATATTTCAATTTTCAGTATATTGATTATTCACGTAACTTTTTAGTTATTGCTTTTTTTTTTAGTTTTGCTTTGTAATAGCACATTTTCGTATTTTAAAGATATTATTCGATCTTAGAACCTTTAATGAAATTCGTTTAATTTTTAACATTTAATAATATTGTTGAATTAATTTTTAGAGATTTATTATTATTATTATTAGTAGTAGTAGTATATGTTAAAATTTAATTAAATAATAAAAATTAATTAATAATAAATTATTAATTAATTAATAAATGTCTTAAAATTTATTTTTTTCTATGCTCAATAATCGGAGATATATTGTAAAATTTTTTCGAGAGATAATATGATTTTCTCAACTGCAGCTTCTATTCGGAATAAAGGCTTAAGAGACCTTGTAAGTCTTTAAATACTAAATGTTCATTTACATCAAAGTTCAATTACATTAAATGTTTTACATGCAAACATGAAAACAATAATATATTTTGATTGATTTTCTAAAAAAATGAATTATTTATTAATCAATAGTATTTTGATACAAAGAAAAACGAACGAATTCTGAAAATCAAAATCAAAATTGACAAAAAAAAAATTAATGTCTATCATTAAAAAGTCAATAATCAGTAACATTATCATTTTTCACACCAGCAAGGCATATCAGAATTTTAACGAAACTCTATGTCGTTAATTTGAAATAGAGTAAGAACGAGGCTATCGATAATGTACAATCGTTTTGTTTTTCAACTTGGAGAATATATAAAAAATATAATATGTACATATAGTGTACATAATTCTAGAAATATATAATATAAGTCTAGAAATATATAAATATTTTGAAAAATATAGACAATACAGATATATGGAAAAATATATTTAAAAAAAAAAATTATAAAATATTAAAGATTATATATTTATTTGATTAAAATGATCTTAAAAAAAAGTTAAAATCATGTTCAAATTTTTAAATTAAAACTTATATTTTTTGTAATATAATCTTATAATAAACATGTTTTCAAGGCATTACATATGCATTATACAGCTAATACTGAAATATTAAATTTTAAACTTGATATATTTGTCAATATTAGTTAACGCAAGAAAAAAAAATCATTTACACATGCATGAGATTAATTGTTGCTAATTCGGAGGACAAAATATTTTGATACATAATGTCATGATATTGGACTAAATCTTACAACGCAAAACGTGATTCTTTGTAAAACAAGATATTCGTGATATAATATCATATGACATTTAAAAATTTGTATAAAAATTCACAAGAAATTGCGTTTGTAAAAGTGAAAAGGATTAGAAATTAAACGATTGATGACATTAAAAACATTAAAAAATGAAATTTAGTTAGATCAAAATTTAATAAGCAGATAAAATAAGCAGATAATTTTAGAATATTGCGAAATGTATCGCAGAATATTTTGTAGACATTTATATATAAATACATTCTATATAATATATACATTATATAATATATACATATACATATATATTATGTATAATATATATTCTATTTTAATTATAATTTTATTGAATATTGCGAAGTTCAAAATATAAAGAAATTATAAACAACATTATATGGCAAAATTATTCATTCACTATTATAAAAGGCTAAATTTTAAGGCATAAATTTGTTTTCTTCAATATTTAGTAAATAATAACCAAAAATATTTTAAACATAATATCTCTGTATTTTTTTGGATAGATTTTTTTCTATCTTTTTTTGGATAGATCATTTTAGACACAGGAGCTTATTAGGATGGTATTTAAGTATAAATAGATTTATTATTTTATTAGTTTAAAGAAATACAATTTTAAAGATAATGTCAAAAAGTGATTATTTTGTATCCAAAAATTGAAAAAATTGTAAAATATGCTTTTCTATTTCATATTATTCTATTTTCTATTCATTTTCAAGAAAATTAAATTTAATGATCTATCGAATCTATTGTACAAATAGATAAAAGGATATAATAGATAAAATAGATAAATTATTTAATGTTGAAAATATTATAGTAATCAAAAATCTACAATAAAAATTTTTTCAATTGGATTTTCGAGTTCAAAAAAATCAAATTTAAAAAAGAAATTCTTTATATTATATATTAATAATATATAATCTACTAAT
>NW_006263475.1:272275-272972 GCF_000469605.1 Apis dorsata
TAATTAAATACATATGTACTCAATTTTCAAACTTGATTTTCACAAAAATATAGAAAAAATATAAAAAAAATAAAAAATTATCTTTTTCATTAATTTTATCGTTACTACAGTTTTAGTAATATTTTTAAAATATTTTTGAAATATCCTTCTAATATCTTTCTAATATAAAAATTAAATAAATCAAAATAAATTTTTTAAAAATAAAAATTTAAAGGAAAAATTTAATATAAATTTTATTTTTAAAAGCACTTATTATTGGCGAAATTTATAAATAGTTTATTCGGAGAAATTTTTTATATGGAAATTCTTTTTTATTATTATTAATCGCTGACTTCTATTAAATTAAATAAAGGATGATGTTATTTGAGAAAACTGTCGTTTTTGAAACATTTATAATTGTATATTTTTGACAGTATATTTTTGAGTCTGGCTGGAGCGAAACTCAATCAAGGATATAGTCCAGATACGGCTAACTCAACTACAACTAATATTATTTTAATTCAAGGAATGACTTGCAGACTCTTATAGATATGAGCACCGCATGTGTAACTGTTTATACAGTTCACTCAACTTTAAGCAATAACAATAACAATCGTCAACATTTTTTTCATACATATACATTGAAAGAGCATTTGACATAGATATAGATGTACTTAACAATTGATTACAATACTACTACGACAACAAAAAAAAAAAA
>NW_006263475.1:273149-274343 GCF_000469605.1 Apis dorsata
TTTAGTTTCTAAAATTAATTTTTATAAAAATGATATCTTAAATAAAATAAAAATGAAAAAATGAAAAATGATTATAATATCCATTATAAAATATCCAATAAAATTATAATTCAATACTATTTAATGCTATTCAATGAATTAAGTAAACCAAATTTATTTATATTTTAAATTATTCTTGCCGGTTTTCATGTTTATTTAGTAAACCAATTTTCTTTTATCATTCTTTTTTTTAAAAAATATTAAATTAATAAATTTATTAATAAAATCTTTATAAAATCAGGTAACATTTTTATTGATCTTTTCAATTGTTCTTAATTTATTTATATGTATTTAGTATACGTGTATATTTTAATGATTATATCTTATTCAGTTACAAAGTGTTCCATAATATTGACAAATCATTTCTGTAAATAAATCTACATATGAAAAAAAAAACAAAAAAAGTTTGAATATATAAATATATGTATTTAATTTTGTTTTCAACTTGTATAATAAATTTTATATTGAAATAATTCTTTAGAAAAATAAAATTATTTAAACTATTTCCATTATTTTTCAAATGGAAGTTATTATGAGATGTCCATCGAATACAGAAAACATAGAATAATAAAAATATTTCATGAAAAAATTAAACAAAGCTTTTAAAAAATATGAATAATATCTGAGAAATAAAAAAGATAAGATCTAGTGATGAAATATATTTAAATTTGTGAATATAAAGGATACATTTCGAACATATCCTCTAAAAATAAACAAATATATGTTTTCTTTAGTGTATTACAATTTGAAAATAAGATTAATCAAAGGAAATATATCACATTGATTGGATAATTTCTCAAATAATTTGAGAAAAAACTTGAAAATTAAAAAATCATCAGTATTCTATTATTCATGTTCTACGTATCAAAAAATTATAAAATTAAAAATTGCGAATATATTATTTTTTTTTACAAATTAAAAAATCAGGATCATTTTTATCTGTTAAATAATATTATATTTTTTCTATGTAATATTATAAATAATATTATAATAAATTCAATACAACATCAATACAACATATCAATTTATTAATACGTTTAACTATTGGTTGAGAAAAACATTTTTAATATAACGAAAATTTTTATATTCATAATTCAATATATATATATATATATATATATATATATATATATAACTCATAATGTCTTCCAATTT
>NW_006263475.1:274586-277452 GCF_000469605.1 Apis dorsata
TATTACTACGCCTTGTTACTATCTTAATGGTGTTATCCTGATATCAATCAAATAGTTATAGTTTTATATATATAGTTATTTCTAAATGCTATTTATATTACGAATTGGCCAGAAATTGAATATATGATAGATATATCTTTTTATTAAAATTTAATAGCATTTCTTTAATTTTATTATTAATGTATTCGTAGCAATAAATGTTCTTGAGATTTATGACCTATTTATTTGAGGAAAGTTTTCTTGTACGAAAATCTTTTTCCATTATTGTCGATTATTGATCTCCATTAAGCCTAAACAAAGAGATTTAAAATAATCTGAAGATGCTGCTACTTTTGAGGAAAGTTTAGATGAGGAAAGTTGCAATTGAATATTTTTAAGATACTTCAATCTCGTTAGAATGCAATGTGTAGAATTCCAGGATAATATATTCCAGATATGACTGATTTGATGGCGAGTAACAATCTTATGCTGTCATATTCCTATGCTTTTAAAGAAAATTTATAATAAACATATACCAATAAATCTCTTTAATTATCATCATATTTTTATGCAACGCTAATTATCAAGAATTTTCCTCGAATTTGAAGGAATAGGAAGTCAGAGGGACTGATTGCGACGTTATTGGCTATTATTATATCTCACCGAAAAAAAAATCTTTTAATTGATTTTTTTTTCTTTGTAACTCTGCTACTATGTAACTCATGACAATTGACAATTGGACAATACCACTTATTGTCACATTGTGAGAGATTAAGCGTACTGCAATTATAATAAATTCATTCATTTATTGTAAAAAAATACATTACTTGTTAGAAGTTGAGTCGAAAGATCATTCTATATACATATATACTTATCTACGAGCTTCTATCTATCACCAATATTATCGTGTGAACAAGTATAATCCTGAAACATCATTTAGATTTCCGAAATTCTCAAGAATTCTGATATTCTCGAATGAGATATTTTTAGAGAAAATTGACTTAATCTCAAAAAGAATTCTTGACATTTTTTTAATCTTTTGATATAACGAGCGTTTTCGTGAGTTATTATATATAAATATTTGAAATTCAGATAGAATTTTTACATTCTTTACATTAAAATTGTTATTGCAAAGCTGGAGTAAATAAATGTAAAATTTCCACATTTGAATTTATTATTCATAATAAATAGATTGAAGAATAAGTAGAAATTATTGTTCATAATAACAGTGTATAAAAATCGGAAAAAATATTTCGTTTTAATGTTGGAATCATATTTATATATGACATCAATAATAGATCGAATATTATATCGTTTTTTCATACAAAAATAAAATATCACATGCGACAAGCAAAAAAAAAAAAAAAATTTTATTCAAATATAAAACTGTAAAGAAAAAATTGTGAAAATTTCAGAAAAATTCATATTTTAAAAACTTTTGATATTTATCGTTCTTTTAATGAGAATGTTCTTTTAATGAAAAATTATTTCCTCATTATAAATCTCAAAATATTCAGATAATAATATTTTTGTACAAAATTGAATAATTATTTTATTTATTTATTTATATTATTCTAAAAAAACTTATGTGAATTAATGAATAAATATAGGATCCTTAAATATAAATAAATGATCAATGTTGTCAAATTACATTTAAATAAATATAATATTTCATTAAAATTGGTTATGTAATCACTTTTGTTCCTTATTAGTACGGATAGCAAACAGAATAAGCATATAAATTTAATATATAAATTTAAAAGTAAAAAATTTTAGTACCCAATGAACTTTATTTGCAATAATAAGTTTTTGTAATATTAGATTTAAAGTAATTTTACAGTTATTAATGACAATAAAATTTCTTATTTTAAATCTTAGAGAACACAGAAAAAAGACAAAGAATTTATTATATACATATATTCGATCAATATATTTCGATTAATTCATGAATTCATATCATATGTGTTATTGGATTAAAATTAAAGAAGCGTTATTAGATCAACAAAAAAATGAAGAATATTAGATACGTTTACTCATTATTAATATATATAAGTGATCTGTAGATTATATATTATAAAAATATAATTAATGAATTTATTTCAACATAAACTTTGCTAATAATAGTTTATAATATATCTATTATCCGTACTTGTATATAATTGTTAAAACAATTATATAACGAATGATTATGTTGCAATTATGGTGACAATGTTTTTGGAAAAAATATTTAGAAAACATTCGTATTATATATTTCTTAAAATTATTTTAATTTAAAGTGTGAAAATTTTGAAAATTGAAATGATATTTTCTCGCCTTGCCAATTTCAGTATCAATCTCAATCTTTAATTAATATTCTAAATTCGAAAAACATTACATATTTGAATTTATATGTAAACTTCATATTGAATTTATATTTGAATTTTATATTTAAATTCTATATTTATAATAAATAATTAATTCATTAGAAAAGAATTAAAAATATATAAGATATAACATAATAATAATAATCAAATAATAGTAAATGTAATAAAAAGAAACAATTTAGACTTTCTTTTGAAATAGTGTACCATAAATTATATTGTATTTTGATAATTAACAAAAATATATAACGAAATAAATTGTAACTAATAAATATATTATTCTCTGCATAAGCAAAATTTGAAAATTAATTAATAATTAATTGACAATTAGTAATATTAATTAATTAAAATATTAAAATTTTTATAAATTAAAAAATATAATTAATAATAAAAATGTAAATTTTATCATGCGTAAATAATAATTTTATTACAATAATTATTTTATTTGTTTATATTTCATTATATTTCAAAAATATTGTTTCAAGTATAAATTTTTTATAATAAATATAAATTTATATAATAAAAAT
>NW_006263475.1:277791-282736 GCF_000469605.1 Apis dorsata
AAAAATTAAAAATTATAATTTAAAGGAAAATTTAGTAAAGTTAGTTTAATAAAATTTCAATAAATATAATTGTTAAATATGTTCGTTAATAAAATATAATAGTCAATAATTAAATAAAATTTCTTTTTAAAAATATATGTATAAAAAATATTATTTTAAAAGTTTATAATTGATTATAATTTTAAAATTTTATTTTGTTATTTAAATAGAATCGATTAAAATTAAGTATAAATATAATTAAATTATTTCATATATGCAATTTTTAAAAGTTTGCATACTTTTTGATATATTCCACTTGAATTTAGTACATTATTATTATATAATTATACTTTGATATAAATTAGCATTTAATAATTATTTATGATAATAGTTCTCATATTTAAATTATGAAAAAATAGTTTTCAATAGTATAATAATATAATTATGCACTAATGAAAATAATTGAAGAATAGAAATTTATCAACAAAAAAAGACAAATAAATCGATTATCCGGACAATAGCGAAGAATCTGAGAACTTGAGAATTCTTATGTTGCCCATGATAAGAATGTTCGAAAAACAATTTCTCTCAATAAAAACAATAAGCATTTGATATTTTTATGTGTTTCAAGAAACAACAGGGCAGCAAATGAAAAGAAAAATATTATTAAAATGAATATATAGAAGAAAAATATATATTATATTTTATAAAATTTATAGAAAAATAATTAATTGCTCATTATTAATTAAAGAAGCAATTGCTGGAATATATTTAAAAAATCTTTATCAAAATGCAAAAAAGAAAATTCTGAAATATATAAATCAAAGAGTAAATTATTTATAAAAATTAATGTCATTTAACGCTGAAATGATTAATAATTTTTACAATTACTAATTTTAATTAATAAGTTATTCAAAATTTAAACAAGTAAAATTCTGAAAAAACTGAAATAATAAAGAAAGAAAAATCCTATCTATAAAATTTTAGATTTGGATATTTATGAATATTAATAAAAAGCTTATAATTCACTTTTAAATTTTAATTAAATTTAAGATTTATTATGATATTGGTTTTATTCGAAGTATTCTATTAAAGGAATAAGCTCGCTAAAATAATTGCTATATGTAAATGTCAAATGTTTTTATCTGCAAATTGGTTTTTTTTTCTATTCCCTGATATCGCACTTGGCATTTAACAATTTAATTCAAATTTAATTCAAATGTTTAATTTAATTAAGAATGATCAGATTTTTGGTAAATTATAGAAACATTTTATGGATATAAGATTGATGTAGACATTAACTATTTGAGACTTGATGATTATTACAAATATTTATAAAATTGAATATTTAGAAAATTGTTATAAAATTAGTAATATCTAGCTACTGAATATTAGATAACTTCTATATATATATGTAATATAGAATATATTTACTATCGGAAAATTAATAGAAATCTCAAAAATTAATAAATATCTTAAAAGAGTTAAAATTTTAGGTCTATTTTTTCTCATTTATCTAAATTTCATATCAATTAAGATTTTCGAAAATACAATCACTTATAATTTTAAAATATTACTATATAATTTTCAATTTTAATGTAAAAATCTTAACAAAATAATATTACATGTTCCATTTATTTCTAAAATATAGCACAAATTATGCTTTCAAATGTTTTTTATTTAAATCTAATATCTATAACAATTTTTGAAATACAAAATCCGAAAATATCATAAATGGATACATTATTTGAACTTTTGAATGATCTATTTCCTTTCTTAAAGGAATGCGTACGATATAATTAGCAAAAAAATATTTATTTAATATTCGTTACTGATCAACCAAATAATTCCAAAACTCGAAATAGATCAGGCATCAGAGCGAAGTGAAAAGTTTGTGCATACAAAGGAGATAAATACATTATACAGAAAAGTACAGTTTTAACAATAATATTTTAGCAATGGAATAGTATCAACTTGAAACTGAAATGTTTTTAAAATTTAAAAAGAATGCTTTCACGACTTTAATAGAGATAGATTTGATAGAATCTGTAATTTTATGAATACTTGTGAAAGAAAAATTTTTTTCTCATGAAAGAAAATTTTTATAATAGAGCGATTTTTATATAAAGATTTTGGCGATATGATAATTTTTGATAAAGAATATGAAATATATTGATTTTGATATTTGAAATTATAATGATATAAAATAGAATTAAATATTATATAATAATGGAATTCAGAAAAATGTATTTAAATTGGAATTATATAGATTTACTAAAGTTTAAATTTATTTCGTAATCAGTTTGATTGATACAACTTATGAATTCCTCATGTATACATTGCATAATAATCGGTTTATTAATGTTCAATAATATTTGTATAATTGAGTGAAATAGTTATCGAGAATAAATTACTGAATAGCATAAACTAACAATTGATAACTTTATGTATTTAATAATAACAAATAGTAATTTCTAACATTTCTTCATTCATTGATAATACAAATATAAATAATTATAATTAATTTCACTTTGCTTGATTGTTTATTAAAAAAATTTTTAAACTTAATTTTTCCTCATTAAATTTTCAAATCGATTTATTTTCTTTAATCTGTTATTCAAATTTCCACTATATTCTAGTAAAATTTTTATTTATTTTTTATTCACAATGTTTAAAAAAAATTTAAGACAGATATCTTAAATTTAATGCAATAAAAGAGTTTGAATTCTATACTGAATGCAAAGAAAAAATAGAAGAAAAATGAAAAAAAAAAAAATGGAGGAAAAAATGAAGAAACATCACAGAGTATAAAAATTATTGATTAGAGCTATTGTTACTAATGATTAATGTGATGTTAAAAGAGCTTCGACTTTAATAAACAATCAAAAATATTTCGAGATAAATATTTTAAATAATCCATGAATTTAAAAAAATCAAATGTTTTTTCTTTTCTTCGGAAAAAATTAGAAATAATATTAGAACTCTAATTCATGATTGATTGTACAAATTATAAACAATAAAATAACATTGAAACTTTGCAGATAAAAATATTTTTATAATGCTAATCAAAAAAAAATCAGAACAAAAGTAACAAGTAGGACAATATGATTAATATTGTATGATTTTATGACAATATAACTTTGACCAGCACATTTTTATTTAAAAAAAAAAAAAAATAAAAAAAAAATAAAAGAAAAGAAATGAAAACGTAAGAAAGGAGCTTGTGGAGCCAATAATGAAAACACTTATTTGTCAGAAAAATAATGTTTATCTAAATAATGATTTGATAAATAATGTTATAAAAATATGAACAGAAGTGTAAAAAAAAAAATAAATAAAATATAAAATATAATAAAAATAAAAGAATAAATCGAAAAAGCTGATTATGCTCATTTTAAAATACAAACGTAAAAGATTGACATACAATTAAAAATATATTTTTTACTCATTTCATTCGAGAAATATTATTTAAAAATATTTATTTAAATAATAACTAAGTAGAGGGGAATTTTAAAATAAAAATTTTTAATATCACGTTAAATGCAAGTACTTATAGTATGAGAAATTTGAAAAGTGAAGAAAGCATATTTTATTGCTAATGATTAGAAAAAAAAGTCGAATATTAGCAAGATATAAAAAAGAGAAAAGAAAGAAAAAGAGAGGATAGGGATTACAAAAGATAGAAAAAATGGAAATGAAGTAAAAAGATTAGTAACAAAGAAAAAAAAAGGCATTGACAAAAAGAAAAAAAAGAAAAAGGCAAAAAAAAAAAAAAATGATATTAGAATGAAGAACGAAAAAAAATGCCCTTGTTTATGATATTTATTCTGCGTAGTTGGCCTAAATAACCATCTTTTCACGAGAAAAGATCTCGCATAAAGCACAAAAACCGTTATTGAAAAGGATTTCTATTTTACTTTTAATTTTTTGTTTCTTCTGTCTTTTATTCTTCTTTTCCATTGACCTTTTTCTTTCTTCTTTTCTTTTTTTTTTTATCTTCCAATGAATTCTTTACGTTTTTTTTTCCAATCTTTTCTGCATTTTTTTTTTTCATTCATTTCTGGCTTTGCTTGAAATTATAAAAGAAAAATCCTTGTATCAAGACTTATTTAACATTGCACTTTATTGATTTTTCCATTTTTCAATCTTCTGTTTATTCACGCTTTCACTTTTTTCTATTGAATCGTTTTTTTTATTGCAATTTTGTGAAAATGATCTGGAAATTAAAATTAATTTACAAAATCGACATTTTTCTTTGTCTCATAAGTCAATACTTTATGTTTTTTTCAATAATATATTTTTTGAAATATTATTCTGACTTTACATTCTGATTTCAATAAAATTCTATTTTTTATGAAATTTTATATAGAAATATTAAATATATTCTCTATTTACTATCATTATAACTTTTTAAATTTACTTGATTTATATATAAATAAATATTAAATATATAAATATATATAAATAAGATATTATTTTATTGTAAAAAGAAATTTTGTACAATTCATATACATCTATAACGTTTCAATCGATTAATGTCTATAAAATATTGTGTAAGAGTATATAAAATATAAAAAAAAATCAATATATGTATATATATTATATATGAATAATATTATATATAATAATAATAATAATAATATAAATAAAGAGAATATAAAGAGAATGATAAATAAGAAAATATAATAAAATACTATATTTATAAACTAATATTCAAACTAAATAACTTTAACTATATAATAATTTATGAAAGTCTGACGATAATAAAACGTTTAAAAGAATATGCCCAATAATATTTATATATGCTCAATAATTTTCACATTTGGACTTATATCTGCAATAAAACGTTCAAGAGGATTTTAATCTCTTAAAACTAAATCTTTGAATATTTAATTTTACATCTTGAATAATAATAATAATAATAATAATAATAATAATAATAATAATAATAATAATAATAATAATA
>NW_006263475.1:282861-284471 GCF_000469605.1 Apis dorsata
TGATATAATAATATCAAATATTTTGCTTTCAAATATAATAATTCTTAACTTTTTGCTAAAGAAAATTATTAATTTAATATATGATTGTTCAAATTTTGCTTAAAAGTCTATTTTTTAGGAATCTTGAATATTACGTTTATTTTTAAACAAAAATTAAAATTTTTATATGAAAAAAATATTTATATATTTATATTCACATTACTTTATCTTTTTCAAAATGTTGATTTAAAAAAGTATTTAAATCGTACAAAATATATTTCATAAAATATAGTTTTTTGATAAATTAAAGTGATTAAGATTTTCCTATTCTATAATTTTATTTTATCATAATTTTTTATTACCTAATTAAATATATATTTAATTATTATTAATTAATTAATTATTATATATTATTATTAACGATTCAAAATTGAAGTTTTAATAATCATCTTTGCAATTTTTTTTTTTGTTAACTTTCATTAAAGGTTAATATTTTTATAAAACTTTTATTGTGATATTACAAATGGTTCTTATTTNCAATATCCCGAAATAAATAAAAAATATTATTAAAATATTTGTACGTTGTTTTAATTCTACTAATATGATTTTTCATTTCTTATCGTATTTTTCATAAGTAGTTATCAACATTTCATATAGTTCTACCTCCGAATTAGATCAGGAATTATCAATCATAACTTTATTGATAAATTTAATTAATAATCTTAAAATGAAATTTTTATATTTTTGATTTTTTTCACTAGTTGTTCTGTTTGTGTCAATTTATTATAATCAGTAATAGTAATAATATTACATCAGTAATATAATCAAAAATTAGAAATAGGAGTAAAAGTTTCAAAATTTTTAGATCAATTACGTAATTCGAATTAAATATGCATTCAATATATTATTCATTTATTAATGTTATGTTACAGAAGACTATTAGAATTATCAGATCAGAATTATCAGAACTCTTGATGAAGCTCTTGATTTTCAAAATTTGATTTTTTGATTTAAAAATAATATATAAACAAAAAAGCTAATTAGAAAAAAATAATATCATGCAAATATTATATTCTTTATCCCGTATATATTAATAAATGTTTTTATATGACAATAAATATCATATTTTTTATCATTGATTTTGTATTGCCATATTGATAGTAATCCATGCCATGAGAGTGTGACAAAAGTATTATATTTATTATATTATATTTAATATTGTATGTGTATATATTTAATATTGTATGTGTGTATATTTAATATTTAAAATCATAATTTATTATCACCAGAAAATGTATCTTATCGCTTATATTCCGATAGTATGGTAGATAACATAGCAATTTTATGGAATTATTTCTTTTTATTAATTTTTTAGTAAACTTTTCTTCTTCTACTATTTCCAGAATGGAATCAAAATGTGATATTATGATTCTGAAAATCTTAATTTGTTAAACTTAAAGACAATTAAAATAATTACGCAAATTGATCGGTAAGTGATTTTATTTTTATCAACTTTTCTTAAATAACAACATAATTTTATAGTTTATGATTATGTAATATATATTATTATATATAAAATATAATATTAATATTATATAAAATATAATTTTATATATATATATAAAAGGAAA
>NW_006263475.1:285356-296154 GCF_000469605.1 Apis dorsata
TGTATTATTATACTGTGTTAATATTTTTAAATATAATCAAATATTTTTTAAATATAATTCTAAAAACAGATTCAAATTTCATAAAATATACACTTAAATTATTATTATATTTTATTTTACATATAATTATTTTGAATTAATATTCATATCGATTTGAAAGGATTATTAGAAATAAATTATTATAAAAAAAATTGAAAAATGTATGTACGTAAAATAATTTATCAGCAAATTAAAAAAAAATTCTGAAAAACTTATAATGATTATTTTCAAAATTGTTTAATTGTGTCATGTTTAATAAAACATTTTAATAAAAAGTGCAAAGATTGAAAATGAAATTTTCAAATAAATGATGAAATATTTGCATAATTTTATTTTTTGTTAAATAAAAAATAACAAAAAATCGTTTCATTTAAAAAACTAGAAATAAAAAAAAATGTATATAAAACATGTATATAAAATATTAAAATATATGTTATAATATTATATTATACATTTATTTGAAAATGTGAAATAAATCAAAACTAGAGAAAACGATGCAGATAATTTTTATAAATTTCGATTTAAAATATCAATTTCAAATATAGAAAATATATTAAAAAAGAAAAAAAAAGAAAAGAAAATATTATCATGCGAAATATCTATAAATTATTTAATTTTATCATTGATTTTCAATGTTGAATTCATTCAAGATAGTTTTAGGCTTTTGTATCATCTTTTTTCTCAATTTATTCTCTTTTCTTATAAAATTATTTAAATAACAATTAATGATTTTATTATTTCAATTTAGTGATTATTAAAAAAAATTATTTAATATTTAGTTTGTAAATATTATCATGCTTTATTAATTAACAATTCTTTTATAAAAAAATGTATTACAATGAAATTCTTATTAAAATTTATTTATTTATTTTGTTAGATTTGAAAATATTATTTGTAAATATTCTTTATGTTTTAAATATATTTGAGCTAAACAAATTTGATTTTCATATGTTTATTTTTTAAATATATAATTTTAGATACATACTTTTAAGAAATTTATAATCTTTCTATTATTCTATTTTTTTTTTTTATTTATATATAAATATTTGGGAAAATTAAAAAGAAGCTCAAGAGATTTTGTTGAAATTTCTAAGTATTTTTCTAAAATTTCGTGATGAATTCAAAATAATTTTTGAAATCTAATGATTAAATGTTAAAAATAATATTAAAAAAATAATAAATGATAAAGTTTTTAAAAATTAAATTTCTTATATACATATAGAAAATATATACTTATATATATATAACCATATAAAATATAATATATTTTAACCATATAAAATATATAATATTTTTGATATGATTTTATTTTTAAACTTTTTTTATTAACTATTTATCTACTTCTAAAGATAATACTCAAAGTAACATTCTGCAATTTCAATGTATGAATAAATATTTTTATTATCAATTGTCTTTTAATTATACATATTTCGATTCCGAATAATCATTTTTTATTATTATTTTTTATCAACAACAATATGAATTTCTAATGAAGTTTTATGAGTTTTGATATCGGTATGCAGCCAAGAATGTTGGAACATTTAGGAAAGAATATAGAAAAAATACTAAAATTTGAATGACACTTTTATGAAATTCTTTTATAAAGACATTTTGAAGAAGAATGAATATTTGCGATATTGAGTATGTATATTATATTTTTACGTAATTTTAAAAAATTTTGCAAAATATTTCTTATTGATGATATGAAATATATTAATTGAATTAATTATTTTTCATAATGATGATTATTTTTTAGCAAGTAAAATTTATATTTATTAAAATATTAATTTAAAAATATTGAAAGATTTTTAATAAAAATATCTGTTTTTGTTTTTTTTGAAAAAATAAAATAATATTTTCATAAAATTTTTGTTAGAATTTTTGTTTATTTTAAACAACAATTACTAGAAAACTTTAATCAAAATTATTAAACATTTTTATGAAAATATTTATTACATATTATTATATAATAATTGCGGATATATATAGGATATTAATATATTTCTAGAAAATCTATAGAATCGATTTTAGGCTGAAACAAACAAAAAATATAAAACTGATATACAAAAATATGGATTAATATTTATTTATTGATGTTTGCGTCCGCAATAGTAATATTATACTGATTTCGTGAATATAAGCTAATAACTGTCGAATATAATATATACCCTTTGACTAATCGTAACAAATATATTTCTTATCTTGTCTATTAGAGGGCAGGTAAAAAGAGGTGTTTCTCATAATATTGTAGCAGGTAATTGTGTCCGACGATCAGAGTACAATATGTTCACAAATTATTCAATTATATCCGGTGGTTGAACTACGATGTGATTACTATAAGACTCTATTTGTAACGATAGATAATTATGTCCAACATAGAAAAAATCTTTTTCTAGTTCAATTGGAAAATTCATAATTTTACGCTGGGACACACAATAATCAATGTCTGACTTGCAACACCCCTAAGTTCGAGAAAAATTCTTCGGTGATCTGCATACAAAGATTCCAAGATAAATAGGAAGAGGTTAATGCATTCCTCTCACAGGACTCTTCGAATCAGATTAATGCCACCGTCGTTGATTCAGATGTATTTAGAAGTGATGCTAAGATCGGTTCAATCAGACCGAAATGGCAAAAATATGCAATCACATGTATCGATCCTCAAAAATAGTCTTTTAGCAAACATCATTTTTTGTTCAGATTTAACATAAGCCTGCTAATTATAAAAACAATTATTGTTATTTTACGAGTTCTTAGCAATATATAACATATATGATATGTCATATATAACATATGATATCATATATGTTATATATGATAGAACATTAGAAGAACAACAAAAGAAAAGTACAGATTAAAAATAAGTACAGATAAAAATGTGTGAATATTCGAAATAATGAATCGAATTTAGGTCTGAAATTTTTTTTTTTGAATTTGGGCAGGATTTCGAAAATTTGTCTGATATATATAATTATTTACAAAAATATTTATGAATAACTAATTTATGCTTTAAACATTATTTATATTTTACTATTTACATCTTTATTATAGAAATTATAGAAAAAATTCAAATTTGATTTTTTCTATAATTTAGAGCATTTATTTATATATTTTGGAAATATGAGCAACTTATTTAATAACTTGATATATACTTGATATTAAAATAATATTAAAAATTAAATAAAAACACAACTATTTTCGTCACAAAAATATTTGGACATTTTAAAACTTTATAATAAAATAACTAAAATAGCAATTTTTTTTATAAAAATTAAATATTATTTTTGATATGTTCCTACTTCTATGACACATTTCAAAGAATCTAAGATATTAAAAATTATATTTTGTTAATAATTTATAATAATTTAATAATTTTTTCAATATTTTTATTTTGAAAATATTGTAACAGTATTTTATGTATAATTTTATAATGAAATATATATATAATAAAAATAAAAAATTTATTGATTTGTTATTATATCAAAAATGAAAAAATCATAGTTTAGAAATATTTTTTGATTCAATATAATAGATTATTTTTTTTCTTTCTTTTTCACCAATCAAACATTAATTATTAATAATAGATCGGTAAAAAACATGTAGATTTGAAATATTCAAATCTTTTTTTTCGTTTTCTTAATTGTGCTTCGAATTTTAATATTGAAATTCAATAAAAGTTAGTTAATTTTTTTCTCTTTGCTGCATCATTCATTGAATTTTAAATATCGAATTGATTGATTACTACGTTTTAAAAAGATTCTGTCTTCGATTGATATATTTATACTTTATATATCATAGAAGCAATTAGCAAAAATTCGGCTAATCCACTTGATCAAATAATCAGTTGTAATTATTTATTTTTAAATTATTAATTTGATAGAATTAAGATTATATTGTTAATATAATCTTATTATATAATTATATTGTTAATACGATTATATGAATGAAAATCATGACTGAGATAAAATATTGCTAAAACTTCATTTTTTTATTAATCTAATATTTCATTTCTTTCTTTTTTTTTTGTTTTATTTTTAACATTTAATAATAATATAAAATATATATTTTTTGTTGAAACATTGAATAGATGAGAGTACAGGGTACAGAGTGATTGTGAGGACAATGTTTTTAAGAGAAGAAATTAGAGAATCCTTGAAATTTGTTAGAAACATTTCATGACATGACTGAAATCAACATGATGTTGGACAGGATTTGAGACATTATCTAGCCATGTCAATTTTAACGGTATTATCTTGAGAAAAGTTAACGCGGATACTCGTAGATCAGCTTCCTAGAAATAATTTTATGGATCACATATCGGCCTACTTTTGGAAATTTTTTCTTGGATTGGTGAGAGTTTTATCAGAGGCTTATCTACTATTATTCGTCTCCTATCGAAGATCTTGCGAAAAATATAAAGGGAATTTTAGAGAATGTTTTGGTTTTAAAACTTTTTGAATATCCGAACTTTTTGAAATTCTCTTTGAGAAAGAAAATTCATTAAGAAGTTTATATCTTAGAATTTTTCGAATTTATCATAGAATTTTAAAAACCATCGAATTATTTAATCTTTGAATTACTAGAATAATTCGATCTGTTGAACTATTAGAACACAAATGAATTCTTGAACTGTATAACCTCGAACGAACAATTTTAAAACGTGTTCAATGATAAACGTAAAGCTTCATTAATATATAATTTTGTTCTTGTTTTAGAATAGAATTTTATAATAAATAAATTCTATTTTTATATATTATAGCTTCAGGATTAACTAACAGGATTAAACTAATATTTTTATTGAAAATATTTAAAAAAATAATCATTTTTTTTTTGCATGCTAATTTTTATAGATAATACTTTTGAACATACTTTTGAAAATAAATATGGAAGATTAATTAAATCTATTAAATATTTAATTCATATAATTACTTCAAAATAATTATTTTTTTTTATAAATAGCAATTCCGTTTTCAATTTTCTTATTTACATAACTGTTTTATTAACGCTAAAATTTAATCAATTCCTAATTATCATCGTATCTTCCTATAACTATTAACTACTCCGAAAAAATGTTGCAAATAATGAGATTGACTTCGATCTTATTATTATATTTCATCTTGAAAAAGCATGACTTTTTCAATTAAAAAATATTTCTTAGAATATGAATATCAAAAATAAAAAAAAATAGATTTAATTAATGCTTCGTAATGAACACATTATAGTAATTTTTAGATTTTGGATCGATGGAGATCTATGAAAAATTTTATTTTTGAAATTCAAAATCAAATACAAAGTTCTACAACATATAAAAAATTACACAATTTTGCATTATTTGCGAATGTTTAGGATATTTTTGCAATTGAATATTATTCGCGCCCGCAACAATAGTAATGGTTTAATGGACATAAGCTAATAATTGAATGCTTGTCTAATGCCTTTCGATAGATGTAACAAGTGATATACTTCTTAAGGATGAGTGAATAACTTATAAGTAACTTATACATACATAAGTTACTCGTGCGGAGTGCGATGTCTATGTCTATTAGAAAGTAAAGTCTCATAATTTTGCAGCAGGTCATCTTGTCCGACAATCAGAACACAATGTGGTGTTAAAAGAAAACTAATATAATTATCATATCCGGCGATCAGACTACGATATGTTCACAATGAGATCTTCTTAGCAAGCAATGATAGATAATCATGTCCGGCAGTCAGAACACAATTCACAAATTATCTGTTTTTTAAAAATTAAATTTCATTAAATCTCTAAAATCATATGAGCTTAAAACCAGAAAAAAATAATTTTATTTAATTAGCTCATATTATTCGAACCACTATGCAACGGAAAGATCATGATTTTTTCGGGATTAGAAATATATATATACGAATATAAATTTTTCATAAAAATTCCCACGATAATTAATAAAGATTCAAAATATGAAAAAACATCATCAGTTTTTTTTTACTTATTTATTCAAGATATCATATCCACTATTAAATCCATATAATAATTTCTCTTTTAAAGCAAAATAACGACGGATTAATTATTCAACTATTGTTGTGAATTACAATTATATATATTTCATTTAAATAAAAAATCTTTTTATTAGAAATAATACATTATATTATACATATTATATTATAAATTTTTATATTATATTAGAAAAATTTATTTTCTCTAATATATTTTTTTTATACAATAAAATATAAGTCAATAATTTATTCGATTATTTATTTATTATTATTATATTTATCTAAAAATTTAAAGAATAATTTTTTAAAGTAAGACGAAAATCAAAAATAAGAAAGATTTTTATGTTCTGTTTTTTTAGTAACAATGTCTGAACGAATGTGAAATAGTTTAAACATGCATAATGGTTTTCAAACCTAAAAATATATATCTTGTCGAAATATATATATGTCGAAAAGAAACTTTTAAAAATGATTAAAATATTAAAAACTTAAAGATTATTATGTTTTCTATTGTGTTTGAACTATCTTATATATATATTTATATAAAAAATTGGTTTATGTTTAGAGATATTTTTATCAATTTTTAAGTATTAAAAATTAAAAAACTGAAAATATATTTTTTTATTTTTATATTTTATTGAAAAATCATCTCTTACATTTTTTTTTAATAAAAGTTTTACATTTCATAAGCAATAAATTTTCTGAATTTTTATTGAGTTTGTATAATAAAAATCAAAAATATTTTGAAAATATTTGTTTATTCACATTAATTGTATAAAAATTGCAATTAAAAAGTATAATATTTTTCTTCATTTAATAATAAAATTTAAAACCTTTGATTAAATTTAATTAAAAAATAATGGAAGAAATATGATTAATATGAATAAATAACACATATAATTTTTTTATTTTGTTCTGAAAATTTATGTATTATTTTAAGAGTATTAAATTTAATAGTATTAAATCTTATTTTGAGAATGTATGATTTTTGTAATATTATAATATATCAATATTATTAAATTATAGAAAATATTTGGATTTCATTCAACTCAAAAAATGGAGTATTAGTTATAAGGTATTGAAATAAATAAATAATTAAAAATTTGAAATTATAAGAAAATATATTTTTTATAAAAATTGTTATATAAAAAATTGGATAATATTAATTATTGAATGATTTTTTTTATAAAAAGAAAATATAGAGATAAAAATCAATTTTATATTTTTTAAATCATTATACAATATATTTCAATATTGTATAATTACATAATGTACATTATCAATAACTAATCATTTTCTATAAAAAGAATATTATATTTGTTGAAATATATAAAATCAGTTGGATTTATAATATAAAATAAAATAGTAATTATTTCTGAATTTCATATTTTCATATATTTCATATTGATTTTTTTTATTTATTTATTCATTTATTTATTATTTATTTATTTCTGCCAAGATACTTTTCTGCTAAGATTATTTTTTCTGATTTCTGAGATTGACTTTTCTAAGATAAATTTCAAATTCTAATTTAAAAAAATTTTGAGTTTGGAAATCTCTTTGTTCTTCAATAACAATTAACGCATCCTAAAATTAAATCGATATATTAATAATTGCAAAGCAATACTAATTTTCTTTGTGAGTTTTCCTCTTAATTCCACAACAGAAGCAATTTGCGGTGAATATTTTTTAATTAAAATTATTTTAATATTAATATACTATTTTATTATACATTATTATATATAAATTTTATACATTATTATAATATTAGTAATAACAAATTTTCTATTGATTATTCTTTTATACAAAGATTATCTTCCTACGAAAATCCAGAAACTTTATTACAAATATCAAATTATTTGTTCTTTGTTTGTCACTAAAATATAACACGAAATTTTCCAAAATTAAATAAAAATATATCTTAGCAAAGAAATCATTTTCATATAATTAATGCTGGATGCTTCTTATTTTTAATAAAGTTTTTCTTTTTGTCTAAAAAACAATATTTTAAATTTATTTTACAAAATATAAGAATTAGAAGAAATGTTTTTGTTATATTAATATTATATTATTATATCATATATATTTCTTTAAATCAAACAATTTTTATAAAATTTTTCTATAATTTCAATCATTAAATTCAATCGCATTCCATTTTTTCCTATTAAATGAAATTAATTTTTATAAATTTGCAAAATATAATATTTTTTATAATTTATTTTGCTGATGAAATCAGAATAAAATTTTAGAAATATTAGGTGCATTTATATCAATAATTAAAAATTTTTTATATTTAAAGAAGAAATAGACTGCTTCCATATATTTGTATTTAAAAAATTTGATTATAAATTTTTATAAAATTTATATACAACATAAACATTTCATTTAAAAAAAATATAATTAATATATTAATTAATCTTTTCAATTTGTGCTTTTCAAATTATAAAATATAGATATAACATTATGCAAATATTTACATAAATTTTGATTATTAAATATTTTTAAGAATTAAGATTTTAAAAATATTTTTAATAATATTTTTAAAAATATTTATAATTTCATTTATCAGATGATATGATATTATAATTAAGAAATGAAACTAAAGTAATAAATAATTTCTTAATGAAAAAATATGTAATAAATTTATAAGTTAGATTATAAGTTAGATATTTAAAAATAAAAAATTTTTTAATGATATCATTAATTATAATTATTATAATCTTAATTTTCATAAAAATTCGATAATTAAGAATAACTTACAAAGAAAAAAAATATGAAAATTTAACAGATATATTCTTTCATAACTTTCATTTCACGAAAATTAAAATATTAATTTTTATAACAATATTTAATATCAAATTATACGAAAGATAAAAAATCTAAAAAAGATTAAATAATTAAAAATATTCCTCTGCCATAAAAACAGTTGATCAAGAAAAAATCTCATAAATCATTTCATATTCAAAAATAATTTCGAAAATACAATTCAGTCTACTATTAACCTATTAATAGTCACATCATAAAGTATCACATTCGAGTGCCAAACTTTTTTTTTTGAAAATGAAAGATTATTGGAATTATTATCAATATAAAATTTCATATAGGATTCAAACAATTTTTCGTATATTAATCCATTTCGAAGGGAAAATGATAGATCCTTTTGTGGCTTGTAAAATGAAAAACTAAATTGAAACCCATTTTAAGAAGAAAAAAAGAAAAGGAAGAGAGAAAAAAACAAAAAAGGATTTGCGTAATGCGATTTTAAAAAGCATAATAAATTAACATATAAATACATATAAGAAACTTGCTAAGATCGATTAAAAAGACCGAGAGAGAAAAAATGCAGAAAGGAAAAAAAGTGGAACGATCCTGAAAAATGAAAGACGATGCAAATGAATTGTTGGAAATATCAGGTGAGATTTCGAATGAAAAGAAGACCAAGAAAGTATCAGATAAGATTAGTAATGGTGAGGAAGCTTCGAATATATGAAGTGCAGGTATGTGGCGCTAACAGCGGGCGCGGGCTGGAGGTAGGGAGATCGGCAGATACGAACCTTGGATAGCGAACAGTGGTTCAGTTTGCTTTCGTAAGTCCTTGTGGAAGGTTCGTGTTAGTACTCTATGTGGATCGTTTCAACACATATTGTTTCTCTGCCTTTCAATATAATTCGATACAATCAAGATCAGTTTCCCATTTCCAAATGTAACGAATATATAGAATTAAAATAATAGAATTAACCGTATGCTAACAATTCAGTGTGTAAATGTGATTGTGAAATAGAAATCAATTAATAATGAAAGTTAGTGCATTCTATCGTGTATAAAGTGTCAAATGCCAGCGGACAATGATGATACGAAGTTGGATTCTTTACACTTTATTTCTGCTGGGATATGTTCAAGGTTGGTGTATCGTTTTTATTTATCGGACAGATATATATGTCATATTATTAATTCATCATTTTTAAACGAAAATTATTGTCGCAAATTATTCGATTCGCTTTTCACTAGATAAAGTTTAACAGATTTGATCTTAATTTAATGATAGTGACATTTTGAATTCATTATATCAATATTTAAAGTTTCATCAATTAAAGATATATATATACACAATATAACGATATTCATACACAATAATATAACGACATTTTATTTATACTTTATAATTTTGCAATAATAATAAAGCACCATGCAAATAAATCTGCACGATAAAAAATTGTTTCAAGCTACAGAAATTTTTACGAGATCTCATAATCCTCTCATGATCAATGTTTTTTTTTATTTATATATACACGCGACGCGTGCGTTATTTCATTGAACTTTTGACACTATCATACAAACGAAGTAGCACTATTTCTCTTTCTATTTGTTTTTCGCGATAATTGACGTTGAGATAGATTGCATGTTCCCCTATTTCGCATCCGTAAACAAGTTTAAAATTTTCGAATAGATTGCGCATTTACAAACTACTTTATAATAGAATATATGAAGGAAAAATTTTGATATTTTATGATGACAAGATCATATTTTTCGTATATATTTTATCAAACTTTTATTACATCGATTTTCGAAATTATTTTAAGTAAATTAATATTTCATTGCTCTAATTATTAATATAAATTCTTTTTTCTCTCTAATTATTAATATAAATTCTTTCTATTCATCACATTATAACATCGCTTTCGATTTGTTATGAAAATAATAATGTTGACATGATTAACGCGTCCTTATTTTAGAGAAGAGTGTAATTTAATAGGTTTTGAAAATAAAATAATATCAAAAAAAAAAA
>NW_006263475.1:296460-307013 GCF_000469605.1 Apis dorsata
TATTTTGGAATGGATAGGATTTGTTTTGTATAGAGATTTGGATAAATAATAATAATTAAGTTATTAAATTAATTTTCAGATCTTTCTTTTTTTCATTTTTTACTTGTGATCATATAAAAATATTCAATTTTGATTTTTTTTCCTTTCTTTGGCAAAAGAAATTATATCGACATACATTGAACATTCAACTTTGAAATTGATTTTTTAGTTAGAGAAAAAAGTAGTCATAATGAATTCATTAATCCTATTGAATTAAACTGTGCGGTATTAAAAAAATATTGACATAAAAACTGTGCGTAGCTTGAAATTTTTTTCTATAATTATCCATTTTTTATACTTCATTTATGATTAAGAATTGGATCGGAATAAATTCGAAGAAAATTTTTCGGAATTCGTAAATTTCTTTTATTTTTTGTTTGTCTTTTATTATTTGTTGTTTCACGCAAAGAATGGTACAAAAAAATAATTTTTTTATTATGCCAATCTATTTATATATTTCTTAAATAAAATAGTGATAGAAAAATATTCTGAATAATTACGAAATTTTATTTTATCATTATAGAATAATCGATGCAAATTCTTCTTCTTCTTAATTCTTATTATCCAAATTTTGTTCTTTTCCTTGTCTTTACGACCATAATTTAATCTTATCAATGAATGATATAAAATGTGTAAAAACGAAGCATCGTTTATATTTTATTCTAAAAATCATTTTTCTTTATGTACTGTTTTTATATTCACCGTATACTTCGTGTTAATCAATATGATTGTTTAAGAAAACTGTTTCGTGTGTTTTATATCGAGCATAGTTTTAAAATGATTTTTTTAAAATGATACATGTATATTTAAATTGTGTTTAATTTTATTAAATTATTAAAGGATAATGTCGTTACATATATTTCTATATTTATTGTTAATTGTTAAAATTTTTTCTTATAGAATTTTTAAGAAATATTTGAGAATATAATTATTTGGATTTTTAAATTTCAGATTATTTTTTTTGTTCGAAAATTTATAAGAGCAAATATTTATTTATTTATGCACTTTTTATTTTATGTTAATTTCTATGATATTTAAAATATATATGTATAATATTGTTTTGAATTTTTGCAAGTATATTTTAAAAATAAAATGATTATGAAATTAATCTCTTTCCAAGAAAAATTTTCATGATTTTAATAATCATATATCAAATCTCATCATTAATGTAATAAACGATTTCTTAAAATATCATTTTATTTGTTTATATTTTATTTTTTTTTATTTGTGACAATTCAAATTTTGATTTTAATTCAAAATTTTCTATAAAATGAAAATTAGATAGAAGATAATGGGAAATATTGGGATTATAATTGCTTTATAAATTTAAGAAAGCAAAATGAGATATCGCAGAAAGTATTATATTCGTATATTTAATCTATAAGATCAAAAGATGTCTAAAAAAATCTATAAGATCAAAAGATGTCTAAAAAAATCTATAAGATCAAAATGATTTCTGTGAATAAATTAAAAAATTAAGTTTTAATAAAATCATGAATAAATCAAGAAATAATACATGAATATTAATAATAATAGATATAAATTTTTGAGAGAGTAATAAAAATTGGATTTGAATGAAAAATTTATTTTTTAACATGATTCAATAATTTAATAATGATCCAAAGCATATTAATTTAAAAAAAATTATGAGACTATGAGATATTAATTTTAAAAAAATTATGAGATTCTTGATAATTAATATTATATCATAACATAATAATACTCAATAAAACTCAATAGATTCAAATTTAAACTTATGGTTTATAAATTTTTTTAAAAAATAAAATTGAGAAATTTATTGGATTTTATTGGATTTTAACTTGCTACTTGCAGATAAGCAAAATAGCAGAATAGATTTTTTTTAATTAATTTAAAAACTGCTTCTAAAAATATTCTAAAAATATTATTAATGCAAAATTTCAACAAAAGATAATAATATTAACTATTAACTTTAAATTATTTATAATGTTCATTTATTTTTCTTAATTTCTCTTCTAATTTCTCTTCAAATTTATTCTTCAAATTTAATCTAGTCTTTTTTATTCTTTTTATATAATCGTTAATATTAAAATTTATTAATAAATAATTTAATAATTAATGATTTGTATTATAAATTATACATAGAAAATAAAACTTAAACATATAATAATAGTATAATTTTAATTAAATTTCATTAACAATTATTTTCACTATTTGTCTTCTTTTGTTTATAATTATATATTTATGTGATTTCGAAATAGTTTCGAAATTTACATCGAGATAAAGTAAGATTGATATAAATTGATTGAGATAAATTAATGTCTTAAAGAATTTATTTCATAATGTTCTTTCTACAAAAAATTTATATATGTAGATAATAAAATTAATTTAAAATATTTTTTATCTATTAATAATTATTTAAAATAAAATAATATTAAATTAATGATATAAAAAATTAATAATATATTTTAAAAGAAACTTTTAGAATAATTTTTAAAAACTTTTAGAAACTTTTAAAATAGATTACATTTCAATCTAATTTATAAAATTTATTTTAGTTATTAATGCTCAATAAAAAAGTTAATTATTGCAACAATAGTATAACAAATTGATAAGGAATAAAGTTATTGTGTATGTATTATATAAATAGTTTTTGCAATTTTATTTTAGAAAAACATTTTCAATTACTTATGATTTAATATAATGATTTTTTGTAAATTTTTAAAAATGAATATTTTTTGATTTTAAAATTTTCTTTACATTTGATGATTATTTATCTTAATTTATATAATAAATAAAAATTTCTTTGAAAAATATTTTTTTTAATAAATGTTATTTTTAATTTCTATTTTAAAATATATTCTTAAAAATCGTAAAATACATTGTATTATAAATAATATTATAAATAATAAATAAAAAATCATATTTAAAAAAAAATACCTTATATTCACACAAACTGTGTAAAACTTCTCATTATAAAATTCTTAATAAAAATATACGTGTTATTGTTTCAACAATAAGATTTTTTAAAATTGCAAATTCTAAGAAAATATTGTATTATTTCTTTCGAGTGCGCTAAAAACTCATTAAATGTGTTATAAAATAAAATTTAACACAATAACGCGAATTTACAAACAAGTTTTTGTTTCATGTCCTATGAAACTATGTTGTTTTGTTTAAATTTTTTGTATCACAGTCCTATGTTCTTCATTTCATTAAATTTTATTCCATGTAATCGATTTCAACTAACTAAAGTGTGAAACTGAAAGTCTTCTTTCGAAGCATTATAATAATTATTTTTATTGTTTGTCTATCTTTTTTTTTTATTTCTTTCTATTTTTTGTTTATAAATAATAATAATAAAAGGATGTAATAAAATACATCCTTTTATTTACGTAGGTTTTTCTACATAATTTTTTTTTTTAAATAAAAAAGAACAATATCAAAATCTTAAAATCTATTAGTTATGAAAAGAGAAAACTGACATAACTTATCAAAAATACTAATAAAAAATTTAAAATATTATAAATCTTATTTTTTTTTTATTATCTATATTGTAGATATATACCTAACATAATTAACTTTCTCTTTTTAATTTTATAATTAAATAATAATTTTTAATTAGTATAAAGTCAATATATTTTCTTCTTCAATGTATTTTCAATGTATTTGAAAATACTATTTCAGTTACTTATATTTTCTAAATCTTATCCTTTATTAAGTTTTATTAAGTTTTCGTGATATTCATATTTTTAATCACGGCTTAACAATCATTTTTTAAATATTTCACTGATAATTGACTATTGTCAACAAATAATAAATTTTCGTATTTCATTTAATTACTCTTAATTAATTTTTTCATACAAAGATTAATCATCAAAGAAAAAAAAATCATATAAAATGGAATTTAACTTTATCGTTATTTGATTAAAAAGTTGTCCCATTTTAAAAAACAATATATTCAAATTCTTTTTATAAGAAAAATATTTTGAATATGAATCAATTAATAATTAATTAAAATTTGCAAGTAATTTTAATATGAATCTATATAATTGTCAAAAATTTCTCTATATATTTATATTACATTCATCTAATAATCATAATTCTATTATTAATTATAAGTTACTTTATTATTTCTAATAAATTGTATAGGAAAATTATTATTATTATTTTTTAATATCAATTTTTTCTCATTTTTTTAGTTACACAATTGCGTTTTTTATTCTCATATTTTTATTTTTTAATAGAAAATTAATAGAATTATATTAATTTTGAAATTCGAAGAAGAGCATCACACAAGTATATATATGTTTTTATAATATTGTAAATCCCAATCCTACTTAAATAATTTTTTTTATTATATATTTATAAACTTTTATTAATAAATAAATAAATATTACTAACAGTAATTAAATCATTTATTCTAAATATTCTATCTAATATATTCTTTCTAAATATATAGTAAATAGATTAATGCATCAGGAAAAATCGATATATTAAAACATATTTTGTGTTTCTTCATAATCTGTACTTATTTATGTCGCGAAAAGTAATGTGCTATATAAAAAATTACAAATACTAATGCATTGATGATATAGCTTCTTGTTTCATAGTGTTTCATCCGTTTCTAAATTACATTTTGTTATTCTTTTGTGTCTTTATTATTTTTATGCGTATTCTTTCTTTTTGAGTCTAATGTAAATGTTTTTGTTCACTAGCTGGTATATAGAATTGATTTTAATTTTATATGAGATTAATTTTTATATCATTTGTAGTTTTGTAAAATTATTTATACGAAATGTAATGATCAAAAGATAAAAATGACCTTTAATTTTAATATAATATTATGAAATTATAAAATTCATATTGATTTGATTATTATAATTTATTATATAATTATTTAATTATAATATAATCAAGAGTGATTGAATCAAGAGTATAATAATTTATAAGTATAAAAAGAATAATATATATTTATAAGTATTTATATTTTGTTATAGAAAATTAAAATTTGTCATATAAAAGCCAATAACGATAATGAATATTTTTTTAAACAAATAAATAATATAATATAATAAATAAATGAAGTTAAGGTAAAAAATAGATAATACAAAATGATATTGTATGAGGGTAGTTGCTGTTTTTAAGAATTTAAAAGAACCTTGTAATTATATGTTTTAGGAACATTTCGGCATGGCTAAAATGTAAACATATCCTCTTTGAGAGGATTTAAGAGAATATTTTTCAATTATGCCAATTTCAATGATATCAATCAGCATCATCGTAATTAAGAAAAATTATTATTAATCAACTAATCAACTGATCAATTTTCTGGTGACAGCAGACTGTGGGTAGTATAATTGCTCAGTCTTTAAAATTTTTCTTTAAAATCAGTCTTAGAAATTTTCCTTAAGTTTGGAGTATCGTTTAATCAGGGAACTGATCTCCTGATGTAAGATTGTTTGTGTCCCATTGAGGATCCGCAATTTCGCGAGATGAGCATGGAAGAATGAATATTTGATAAAATTCGAGGAAAAAATAAAAAATTTTTAAACCATCTTTTAAACTTCAGAACTTTTTAAACGATAGAATTCTTTAAATCTTGAATTATTGAACAGTCTAGAGAACGTTTTTACTTATTGAATTATTGGAACAATTCCAACTATGGAATTATTAAAACGCGTTTGAGTTCTTAAACTTTATAATCTCAAATTAACAGAATTTTTAAAACTTCGTGAATTCATTTAATAAGAATATAAACTTTTATTAGCATATAAATCTTAATTAATCGTTTAAAATAGAACTTTTTTAATAGCGAATTTTGTAATAAATTAATTTTATTAATATATATCATAACTCTGTAAACGGATTGGAGTTAACATTATCAATCAATAGAGATTCTTGAAATCTAAAAAGTATATGTATTTAAAAATTCAATTTTACTATTGTTAAGAATGTAGATTATCGCATATAGAATAGAGAAATATCTTAATAAATATTCTTAATAAAAATTCTTTATGAATAATAATGGATTTTACTTCAATTCACATTCATACTCATATCTATCGTATCATACTTTACACGCCAGAGAACACTAAGAAATCTTATTGAGCCTTAAAACGGAGATTTTGAATATTCATCTCACAAATACTTTAACATTTAAAAGTTAAAAGAAAATTAAAAAGGAAAAAAAATGAATTTTTATCTTTTTTTTAATGTTTCGTTGAAATTTTAAAAATTATATTTTATTAATTTATTGCAATTGTAAAAAAGCAAAGAATAGCTGTTATTAATGCACACTGTTGGATTTTCCATAATACAATAATAATATAATAATACAATTATAAAATTAATTAATTATTTATTTTATTGATACTATAAGTAAAAATTCGAAAAATGTCATTAACTACATAAATTTTTAATTGAAGATTATTTTTTTATAAATTTTTTACAAATAATATAGAATATTTAATATGCTTATTAAAAAGTACATACTGTATCAACAATAGTGATTTAAAATTAAAAAAAAATAATTAATTTAAAAAAAATTCTCATTTTTAAAAATAACGAAGTTTCATAAAAAAAAGTTTCTTATCATTTGAATTTATTAAATTTGTTTGTAATCTAATATGTTTGTTATAATCTAATTTGTATATATCGATTAACTATCTGGTATTGAAATGTATTTTCAAAATAAAAGTAAAATTATTGTTACATTATCGATACGTGACAAAAAAAATTTTTTTTTTACGTGTCAATTATCTAAATTTAGTTTTTTTGTAAATGCGCATTTAAATATGCATTTTATAATACTGTTTTTTCTTAAATAAATATAAACAATATTGATTGAAAAAATTTTTCAATCAATATACAAGTTTATAATATTTTTTTTTGTATTTACAACGTGAAAGTATTGATATCATATTAAAATATATATTAAGATGAATTTATCTACTATTTATTGATCTTCAATATCCTACAAAGATAAAAAGTATGAAAATATTTTTAATATCTCATATCAATATCTTTATATATTTTTATTTTTTATCTTAGTTTAACTTATGTGATTAACTTATTTTTTATTATTCATTATTATAATATTTATTTCAATTTTTAATGTTTTATTATATATTTTTAATTCAATTTATTATATCTTTTGTTTATTTGCTATAAATTATTCAGGAAAAAAATTATTAAAATTTATAATATAATATTGAAATATTTTAAAATAAGAGAATTAAAATATTATAATTATGAATAATAACAAAAGAATAAGTCGAATATACTAAATCACATAAAAAAAATTTATTTTAAAAGTATATTCAATGTATTCAAAATATTTTCTTAATTTTTAATTTTCTTGTACGTATGATCTTAAAACACATAGATATTTCATATGACTTAATAAATAAATATATATATATTTCTTTATAAGTATTATTAAAATATATTAAAGATAATATATTCCACGTTAAAATCTTTGTCATTTTGACGCGTTGAGGATAAAATAATGTAGCCTTCATTCATTTATTATTTATCAAAGTATGTACAAAAATTAATTCAATAATACGTATATTATGAAAAGATATAATATATAGGAATCTACTTGATAAAAAATATATTCATTATTAAAAAAATGATTATTATATTAATGATTATTATCATTATTAAATGATTATTATAACAATTCAAATGTTTAAAATGTGTTAACATTGACATATTAACAAAAAGAAAGGATAAAGATGAGAAAATATTAAATAAATTTTTGAAATTAATTTTTATCTCTAATTATTAAATATAATTATATTTTAATATTATATATTAAAATATATAATATTATAATTATTACAAAAAATAGTACAATAATATATATTAATGAAAATATTATGAAAAATATTATATAAAGACAATGTTGAATTTTATTTCCTGCATTTTTCAATTTGATTATACATAATACAGTTATTTTCGGGAAAAAATCTTACATGTGTAAAAATTCATTCTTTTTATTAAAAAAAAATTAAGATAAAGAACTAAAAACGACTAAATATAAGAATTTGAAAAGACACTTTTTGATACTTATTACACAAGTATATAAAAATTTCATTTACATTTCCAAAGAATTAAAAAAATTATATTAAAATAAATTCATTTTTTATCCATAGGAATAAAAATATTTCGAAGAATATAACCAGAGTGTTAAAAATAAATGATAATTACTTTTATTTACTTTTATCAGTCGAACATCAAATCAATGCGAAATATTTATCATAAAAAAAAATATGTATCGTAAAAGTTAAAAAAATTAATTGATATTTAAAATATTAATTAATTAGATTAATAGATTATCATATATTATCTTATCTAGATTATCATATATCTATTCTTAGATTTATACGCATCAATTAATTTCTTAAAAAGGAAATAGTATCATTCTTGTTAGAATTGCATTAACCGAAATATTCTAATTAAATGTTATGCATCATAGTAAAATTTTTTGAAGTTATGTTTCGTATTTAATTAAGATTATTTCTATTTGTTTTATATATTCGTATTCCTAAAAACTCGAATAAAAAGACTTAAAATCATTGTTTTTTCAATCATTGGAAATATTATTATCAGATATTATTTAGAAATCTAAAATTAAAAAGATTATAAATAGAGATTATAAATTATAAAAATATAAAAATATTCAATACTATAATAAAAATCTTTGATTTTTATATTTAAAAACGTTATTCTTTATACTATTAATTATTTTTGTTTTTATTTAAATTAGATGTTTCATGATTTGATGCCATCCTCCAGATCATTTCTTTTCTTTTCTTTTGTTTTACTCTCTTTTGTTCTTTAACTAAGAATGTTCTTTCTCGATACGATATATAATTTTGATTTACTTGCGTATAATATTTATTTTCAATATTTGTAAGCTTATTTATAAGTTAATATAATAATTAAAATAAATAACAGTATAATAATTAAGAATGTGAGTAAAATCAACATTTTGCACATAGCAATATTTTTCAATTCATCATATACAATATTTGCTACTTCATATCGTTCAAAATTGAATCTGTGTCAAAAGTTGTAAATTTCTAGCTGAATGCCACATGTAAAATACCTATATATTATTAAAATAATAGGGATGATTCAATGGATGATAATGAATATATAAATGTTTGAATATGAATTGATATGTGAGAAGAATATATTTTTTATAATATTAAAAATTTGAATTATAGAGAATAGGATTACGATTAAGATGTTATTCGTTTAAAATTTAGTGAGATTTTGAATTTTCAATTTTTTTTGATATAATTGAAAAACTTGGATTTGAATGTCGAAAACATACTTTGAAAAAATGTTTAGAAAATGAAGATACAGAAAAAACTTTAATTGATTAAATTTAATAAAATGGAAGAAGTAGCATTTCCAATTCGATACTTAAATAAAAATTTATCTTCGAATAACTTCCAAAAAATTCTATTATTTCAATTATGGCCATATAAGATAATTGTTCGCACCTGCAGTAATAATATTATACTGATTTGGTGAATATAAGCTATAATGACTGCTTGAATGTCCTTCAACTAGTCATAAGTATACTTCTTAGTTATAGACTATATTATATACTTATAAGTTATTCGTGCGAAGCGCTTGTCTATTAAAAAGTAGGATTTCTCACAATATCACAACAGCAATTTATCCGATGATCAAACACGATATGTTCACATATCTAATTGTCGTATCCGGCGGTCAAACTACAACGTGATCACCGATACTCTATTTCCAAATGATAATAGATAATCGTATCGAACGCGGAAAAAATCCCTTTCTAGTTCAATTGGAAGGATCATAGTTTTATAATAGGACACGCCAATAATCAATAGTCAGTGCTTGACTCGCAATATCTTCAAGTTCGAGGAAAATTCTTCGGTTGAGTGATGATCTATATACAAAAATCCCAAGATAAGCGGGAACAGATCATTCCTCTCACAGATCTCCTCGAACCAGAACAGTGCCATATTCGAATGACGCTTATTTAGTTATGAAGAATTTTATAGATTTTGAAAAGATATTCTACAGAGTGTAATAAAATTATTATAAAAATAATAAAAAAATAATTTATTAAAAAAATTTTAAATGTAAAATTCTAAAACATTCTATACAAAACTAAGATTGATCCGGACAATTTGAACAAAAAGTTGTCTTCTTTAAATTTCTTCATGCGTTTAATCGGTTCATTTATCGTCTTTTATCTAAATAACATAATTTGTATGTACGTCTAATACTTATTTCAGAATTATTTTTCCAAATGGCGATATTGACTATCTAAATGCCATATGGTTTTGACAAGATTTTGTTTTATTTTCAGATAATCCTAATAATTTTCCTAATAAGAGCTAATAATTCTCTAAATCTTCTAATTTTTATATTTTTTGTTGTAATTATGTAAACTATCAAAACGTTTAAGCATTGTGTTATAGAATTTAAAGTTCACTGAAATTTTATATGTGATTTCATTATTGAATGTTGCC
>NW_006263476.1:0-237 GCF_000469605.1 Apis dorsata
CCGGAGGAGGATATTGGTATCCCATTTTTATGGAGCCGCGTTACGCTCCATCGTTTACCCGTTCGCTTCGCGAATATTATAGAATTGTCGGCAGTTTTTTGAGCGCGATATCGATCTCGAGTTGAAAAATAAACGTTTGGGATGAATTTACATTGGAACTCGATGTGTATATGTATATGTGTATACATATATATATATATATATATATATATATATATCGCGTTTCATATTTATTTT
>NW_006263476.1:1199-1399 GCF_000469605.1 Apis dorsata
GAGCATGCGATTTTGGTGATTCCGACATCGGCTTCGTTGTACGTTGTACCCGCGTTTATCGCGGTTCACGGATCTTTATGCTCACGCGATGAAACTCGCGCTTTTCCAAGCCGATCGTTTATCGTCGACTCTTCGGACGCGATTCGTCGATCGACGCCCTGCGAGATAAGCGTTAAAAGAAAGATAGAGGGAGGGAGAGA
>NW_006263476.1:2365-5579 GCF_000469605.1 Apis dorsata
GACACCGGTGACGCAAGGGTTGTTGAGAGTGAAGAAGGAGGAGGAGTTGCAAGAAGCGCCGAGTTCTGGAGGCGGTCCAACGATATTGACGACACACGGTTTGGATTCGGACGGGATCAGGTCAGGGTTGCCGTGTCGGGAGGTTGAAGCGGCCGCTACTAGGAACGTGGTAGCGCCGTTTCTGATCGGGAGCCGACGCACCAGCCCACCGCCCGAAGACTGGAAGCCGCTAGACAAGTGTTACTTTTGCCTGGACGGCAAGCTCCCCCACGATGATCAACCACCTCTCGTAAGTACGATTCTCGAGCTAGCAGCGGGCCTAAGGCTGAGAAAACGGGTCTTGGTCGCATCATGGTGACGTTGATCGTCACTGGACAGTAGATTTATAGGATTTATACGAGGAGAGCGAGAGAGAGAGAGGAAAAAAAGGAAAAAAAGTAGACGGAGAATAAATTCGCTCGAGGATCAATCAACTCGTCACCGTGACTCGGATGTCACCATGACGCGATTCGCAATCGCGTGTGTATATGTAAACTGCATTAGTAGCAACGCGGTGGTAATTCTTCAGAGCGCATAATTAATCGCGCGCGGGACGGAAAGGACAAACGCGCGGTTGTGTAACGGCGTGTAGACGATCGGCACCTCCCCGTTCGGCTTTTCGCACCACCGCCACCGCGCCGCGCCGGGAAACGGTTCAATTTTTGATTATTCCCGCGCCAAAGTACTTCTCGCCTTTTCCGCGTCCATTCCGTGGCTTTGATCGCTTTGACACCGCCGGTCGCCCTTATAAAAGTTTCACGAAGGTGGCGGCCGCCCCGCGTACCATCACGCCTCGCCGCGTATCTCGCCGCGAGAAGCGAATTTGATCAGGATTCGATTTAGCCGCCCTCCTCGCCTCGCCCTCGAGGGGGGCACGCTCCTTTTTCCACGATCGTTTCTTCTTCCCTCCCACGCCGGTGGTAATCAGTTCCTTTCCGTGTGTGTTTCGTCGACCAATGAGACGAGCCGGACGAACATATAACATGTTCGATGTCGCGTCCTGCAGAGCCCGCAGAGCGACAGTAGCAGCAGCTCGCGATCGGCCGAATCACCGATGTCGGTCCAGGTGGACCCGATGGCGGCATCCGTGGTCGCCGCGGCTCTCACCG
This sequence comes from Apis dorsata, assembly GCF_000469605.1. Taxonomy (NCBI): domain Eukaryota; kingdom Metazoa; phylum Arthropoda; class Insecta; order Hymenoptera; family Apidae; genus Apis; species Apis dorsata. The sequence continues at coordinate 3,514 of NW_006263476.1, forward strand.
GTACCTACCCCACCTTACTGCCTCAGTGGTGTCTGCCACCAAGGGAGGCGCCTCTCGTTGGGGTGCAGCCTCATCAGGACAGTGCAACGCCAGCCGACCAACCTCTCGACCTCTCGGCCAAACCCAAAAATTCTCAGGTACGTGCGCTCCTTCTGGCGTGGGTAGATTCGCTTCCTTCTTTCCTTAACGTCGATACACGCGAACAGAGAGAGAGAGAGAGAGAGAAAGAGAGAGAGAGTCATCGACCTAATGCATACTAGTCGTCTTCTCACATTTACCTTTACGTTTACGTTCACATTTACACATTTACGTTTACGTTTATTTTTATACGTATATATATATATATATATGTATGTATGTATGTATATATATACGCTATATTATTTTTTACTTATTCACGCGAGAATACGGGATATCAGTTAGGTGATACGTGTACGCTTTCTGTCGCAGAATAACAACATATCTCTATTGGAACAACAGAAAATACCTCTGAGGATGACAGCAGGTATCGATCCCAAGAGTATCTTTAAGTAAGTAGTCCTTCTTTCTTTTCCATCGATTCGATGCGAATCGAACCAACGTTCGATTTTCTCGCGTTCTCGCCATGCACCGACTGAAAGAGAAAGAGAGAGAGAGAGAGAGAGGAGGAAAGAAAACGATATCAGACGCTCTCCCGACGATGATTTTCATTCGTTTCGTCGTCGAAAAAAAAAAAAAAGAAAAGTAGAAAATAAAAAAGAGAGAGAGAGGGAAAGAAAGAGGAAAAAAAAAAAATAAAAGAAATTCGTCATCATCGTTGGATGATACAGTCCGGTAACCGGAACGAGAAGAAGCGCAGCTCGTCGATTCGTAGCGGTGTGTTATCACGCGGCTCGTTTTACACCTCGTAGCGAAACGAAGCTACCTTCCTACCTACCTACCTCTGATATATAGGTATTTGCATTCCGCGCGAGCAAAGGAAAGTGTTGATCGCATTCCGTGCTGCGTATTCAAAAGGATCGAGAATAGATTCGCGCGTTCGAGCGACGATTCAAACGGACAAACGCGCTTTCGACTCGTTTCGAGGGTGATTTCGTGCTTCTCGATTCTATTAATCGGCTATCGTTAACCCTCCTACATCCTCAGACCTCGATTCCTGCTCCTCCTCAAAAGAGTTGGATCACTTTTATATCGTATCGCGCGTCGTTCGCGCGTACACTGACGCAGAAGTTGCGTCATTATAAATAGGATTCGCGGTGCACGTTTCGAATCCTGTATAGCAGAGGCGGCGTATTTCGAACCGGTAATTAAAAAGTCCCTCCCTCTCCCTCCTACCTACGTTGTTTGCTTATTCGGAAAATTTTCCCTCGAGCATCCCGAGTCCCTCCCCCCTCCCTCTCCGTCGCTCGTTACGAAAATTTCCACCAAAGTCCGTTACATTTTTTTTCGTCGGTTTCGAGTCTAGGCGGGGAACAACGCGGTGGCCGCGTCGAGGCGTACCGCCTCGCGTTATCCGCCCGTTAATCTCTTCAATAAAATTTGCGTGTCGGTAAAATTATCGCGCTCCCGTTCCACGTTTATCCGCGTTACTAACGAAAAAAAAAAAAAAAAAAAAAAAAAAAAAAAAAAAAAAAAAAAAAAAAAAAAAAAAAAAAAAAAAAAAGAAGAAAAGAAAAGCCGACCGCGTCCTCGGCAATATTCTTGGTTCTTGGATTATTCGATTTCGTTGCCTCGAAACGCCGTGTCTATCTCTAAAAATCGTAATCCGTTCCATAGGGTAACTCGAAAATTGCGAGGAGAAACTTGGCCGCTCGGCCGCGAATCGGGCGTGAAAGTTAATCGAAGATCGGAGCGGGAAAAGAAATCGAAAGATTTCGGCTCGGTTGAAAAAATATTCGTGTTAAATAATGATAAATTGAAACGAAATCAGACCGTTTCGACGAGAAACGGCAAAGTTTTCGCTCGGCGAGTTCAACGTTTCCTAACCCGAAATAAATTAAGTCGTAAATCCCGATAGCGGTTCTCTAATGTCGAGGAGGTTGGCGAAAAATAAATAATACAGAGGGGGGGGAATGGGGAGGGAGGGA
>NW_006263476.1:5605-6873 GCF_000469605.1 Apis dorsata
AGGGAGCGAGAAGAATATAATGCGGCGGAGGAGTCAAAGTCGCGAACCGTGTCCGTACGTTGCCCTCGTGTTTTCGCTGTTTTCCCCGCGGAACATTTTGCGCGTCAAATTTTTATCGTCGTCTATTATTAGTAACACCGTAATCTGCCACCTCCTGACACATCGAAGGCACAAAGTACCTCGCATGTGTCGTACGCCGAGCCGAGCCGAGCCGAGCGAGAAAGACCAAAACGCGGGAGAGGAACGGTGGAGAAAAAGAGACNAGGCGCGGTGGTCTCGGATCGCGCCCGCGCATGCGCGCTACCGCAATTAACGATAAGATAGCCCGGCGTCGAAACCACGCGAGTCGAGTCGAAATTAGAAGCTACCGAACGATCCACCGAACCGAGAAAATCGAGTCCACGGTCGTTCGCTGAAAAACTCGTCTTCTTGCGAAAACGAGGATACTGTTTCGTAGCTGCACACTTCATCGCGAGATTGACGAATCCGAACCAATTTCGGGCGTTGTTTCGAGTAATGAGACGGATCGATCAAACGCGCGCGCGCGCTCGCCTTTCTTTAAGAAAGAATTTTAATTTTAGATTTTTAATAATTCTTCGGAACGTGTACGATAATTTTAAAAAAGATAAACTACCAACCTCGATACAACGACGGTCGATCGATTTCTTGTGCCTTTTCTGCGTGCCTCGTTTTCGTCGCATCGCGACCGTTTCTTATCTTAATCGGTGCCGCGCGGACAATGATGGATTAAAATGGGAGTAATTACGATTTCACCGACAAAGCGTTAATTATTTAGGTCTAGGAATAGCCGAGAAATTAGCGATTAATTAACCTCGAGTCGAAGTGGCGAAGGAATTGGAATAGCGATTAGAGACGGAGTTAATTGGTGGCGCGGCAGGTATCGCGTCGAATATAAAGAATAAAAATATCGGAGAGGAGAGATATCGGGTGTTGCAAGCGGTACTCGAACCGAAGTTTATTAGGGAGGGAGGTGTGGGAACGGTCGAAATACACTTTTTTTTATCAGCTTACTTTACCGGGCGAAAGAGAATAGGTCGACGAACTCATAATGGGGAGGCGAGGGAGGGGCATGTTCTCGACGTCGAGAAGGCGAAAAGGGTCCTTTTACGACGAATTCTTTCGATTGATCCGATTGTCAAACGAGATGGCTACTACCTGTCGTCACTCCATTCCTTTTCAGCGATACTTTGAAATCTTTCTTCTTTTTTTTTTTTTTTTTTTGATTCGAAGAATTAAATTCGAAGAAC
>NW_006263476.1:6919-7784 GCF_000469605.1 Apis dorsata
CGATAAGGAAGCGAGAAACGTGAATACCATCGTACGATCGACGAGAGAGGGAATAACACGAGCCACTCGAAACTCGATGTTCAAGAAAGCGGGGGAAAATGATCATACAAGTCATATTTTCAGTTAAACGTTTCGATTGCGCAATGCTTGGTAAACGAGCTTTCCCACCCGTCTAATTTCGTATATACCTAGAACTCGCTGGGACGAGAGGCGATAGGTCAAAGATCAAAGTGTTAACGAGACACAGAGGTTGGATCGATTCGTTTCTCGCGCGGGACACGTGGCCACGGCACACCGGCCACGTGGTTGCCGAGCGGAAAACCGTGGCTCGGATTGGCCGATGAACCACTTCTGCACGTGATGCGAAAATCAGCAATCCTATAACCTGATAATAAAAAGGTGGCCGTGCTCGCCTTGAGAGTTCGGCCTCGAATCAAAAAGTTGGTCGCGTGCGCCGTATAAAAAGAAATCTCGTTTGAATAGATAATATTTCGTCCATCCGTTTATTTCCGAATTCAGCTAGATTTAACCCCTTGACACTTGAACGACGAGTCTGATATTAATTTAACGTGAAAATGTACGTTGTATAAATGATGACCGGTTATATTCGTCTATAAGCAGAGACGAATAATAAAGTAAAGTTGAGCGCTCAGCGGTCAGAATCTGAGATCGAGAAAATTGGGGGAAAACCCATCGGAGACGCATCGCGATTGACAAGGATTCGGGGTGAAAGAAGAGGGGTCTCGGTCGGTGCACGAGGAGGAGGGCGACACGAAATGGTAATGCGAATTTTGGTAACGTTTCAGTTCCGGTTATCGGCCGAAACCACGTATGACCGGGCCGGTGGCGGCCGTGGCGGCGGCGG
>NW_006263476.1:7827-11728 GCF_000469605.1 Apis dorsata
GCCGTGATCTACGGGATACCGCGTAGCACCCTGCGCAACAAGGTCTACAAGCTTGCGATGGAGCGCGAAAGGGACGCGTCCCTGTCTAGCACCCACTCACACCCTCACGAGCCCGGCGCCCCAGCCACCACCATCACCACCATCACCACCACCACCACCACCACTACTACTACTACTACAACTACAACACCAAATACGACCCAAAACGCCTCCGCGACCACTCCGCCCCCGCAAGTGGATGAGGTAGGTTTTGGGGACAGAACAAGAGAAAAAGAGAGATGGAAGGAGAGAGAGAGAGGGAGAGGGAGAGGGAGAGAGAGAGGGAGAGAGAGAGGGGGAGAGAGTGGGAGAAAGAGAGAAGTAGAGAGAGGAATGAGAGAGGCGGAGAGGGAAGAGAAGAAGGACGATACGGAGGTTTCTGTAGAGGGAGAGTAAAAATTGACGAAACGACGGGTCGAGTTTTTTATTAAAATTGAGAGAATTGAGAATTGGCGGAAATCGAGTGCCTATTTAATAGGGGTCGAGAATGGAGAAGAATGGATAGGAAAAGATGTGTGATAGGGCCGTTTTCAGGATCACGCTTCTTCTAGCACCGTGGTGGGGCAAGAGTTTTCATTCCCGGTTATATACCAGTACAGCTGTTCCATTTAGAATGTCCGATAATCGGGTCGGTGACGGTAGGAGTCGATCGAGAATTGCTCTATCGTCCTCTCTTGAACGACGAGCGTTGCATAGATTTTTCTTGGTCTCCCGTTTTTTCTTTTCTTTTTTTTTTTTTTTTTTTTTTCTTTTTTTCCTTTCGTACATCTTTCCCATACGTATGTACGCGCGCGCGCGCGCCGCAATTAAAGAAACACCGTCCACCAGTTCCTTTCAGGTTTTGATTCACATTCCACCGTCATTAATCATAAGTTATCGGACGTTACGAGGAAAGATTACGCTCGATCGAGAGGAGAGACGCCTTTGGACGCGGTTTATCTTAAGCGAAAGATGACGCATCCAAGGATAAGAAGAGAGTATATATATATGTATATATATATATATATATATACATATATGAGGGAGGGAGATGAAGAGAGATAACAACGAAAATGCAATCTTGATTAATGAATTAGTTAGCGAAGAAAGACCGCCCATTTATAATTAAGTGTGGTTTTGGTTAGGAAGAACGAATGGAGCTTCCCCAAAACATACCTCTGCCACGGTGATCATTGGATTCGCGTGAACCGATTCGTGAAAAGAAGAGGAAGAAGAGAGGGAAGAGAGGAGTGGTGAATTTCAACGTCTCCGTTAAAAATTAACGGAAAAATAAAAGAAAGAAAAAGGAATCGAATCGGTTCGCGCGATCCGATCCGATCGGTCGCCGTGATGCTCAGTAGTGTCGAATGTTTTTGCATGGGCTGTTTAACTTTTTTATCTCACTATTTGTAGTTTAACACACGGCCGCTTGGTCTTGGCGAGGTTGCAAGACTCGAGGTAAGTTTTCGGGACGCTCGTTTTCCGAGCCGAGAGGAGAGAAAAATTGGACGCGAGCGCGTTTGCCTGCGAATCGGCGGGCACCCCTTCGAGGTGGCGCCCACGAATTCGTTGCAACGATTATTATATAACAAACCATTATGCTTTTTTTATTTTTATTTTTTTTTTTTCTCCCCAACCTCGACACTATGCATCCTCGATGTGTTTGTTTACAGACGATCGTGCTACTCGACCCACAATAGCTTATGTACTCGATATTCGGTAGTAGTATTCGGAAGGGAATGTACTCAGGAAATGTACTTACTTTTCCGGGACGTTGTGTTCGTTGTAATAGCAAGGCATGTTGAAAAAAAAAAAAAAAAAAAGAAAAATAGAAAAAAAGAAAAGAAACGATATATGGCGTGGTTTTTTCGAAAGCAATATTATTATTACACGATAAACGATACCACGCTTTCCTAGTAGTAGCGGAAACAAGATTAATTTTCCAAAGTTGTACGTGACAATTTAAGGAACGAACGGCGCCCGACACTTTGGGAAATAAATCTTTTAGAGTTACTTTTACGATTTTACTGTTTGTGAACGATGTTCTTCTGCCTGGTGTCATTAGGAGAAGCGCAGATAGTTTAGTTTTGTGGTAGATTTTTATGATTTTTGAATGCATGTTGTTTGAACGTAATGATTTACGAGATCAGTACCGGTGTGTACAACGCTGGGTATATATTACTCGCCGGGAAACGAAATGTTTTCGAGCTGGTTCTCAATTTTCGACCTTGCCATTGTCTTTCTTTTCGCGATACAAAAAGGAATTATTATCATCGCGAGAATAACTTTGGGCAAAGTATATAAATATATATTTATATATATCCCTTTATTTTCTTATATATATATATATATCCTTTTTATTCGTTCATTTATTTATTTTTACGCGTCATAGTAACGCTTCTTGCGAACGATTCTTTCTCGCAATTCCTGCATGACGCTTGATCGTTCTGCATTTGGCAAAGAAAAAGATATAGCGTGAATATATACTTTACATTGTATGGACAACCGACAACACAGTTACAACACAGAAACACGCAAAATACGCCAAATACACAAGAAGGAATACGCCTCTCGATGAAAAAAATCGTGAAAACGAAAAAGAAAAAAAAAAAAAAAAAGAAGAAGAAGAAGAAGAAAGTGTTCGTATCACGACACTTCCAATCCAAGACGTAGGAGACCGAGATCCATTTCCTCGAGAGGGCGCATCGGTGTTTAACATCGTGATCCGTGTTCATTTGAATTAATTCCGTGTTTCAAAAAGAAAAGGTGCGGAAGGTGCAGAAAACGCTAGAAATAAATATTCTTAACAGGTGGACGACAAAGAACTGTCCGGAGCGGAAGAGGAGAAAGAAGTGGAGAAGGCTCTGTTGAAGCCGCTGTTGTCCTTGGAGGATCTCGTCAGGTTTTCCACGCTCGAAGGGAGCGGCGGCGATTCCCTGAGAACGTTGTTGCAACGGGGACAGGAGACGGGGGCCGAGTGGCCGGGGCTTGAACACGCCAACATCGGCCCTTACATACAAAAGATGATCGCGGCAGCTGCGCCGTTCAAAGGTGAGCAGGACACGCGCTTCTCTTTCCTTTCTTTCCCTCCTTCTAATTTAACATTTATCAGACGAGATAGAGGAAAAAAAGAGATAAATAAAACGAAGACGAAGGAATAATTCGCGAAGAAGAATTTGGGTTATTATTTCCGACCTAGGCAGACGGTTGGAGGAGGAGTCTCGAGGGGGAGGGGGAGGGGCTGTCGGTCGAGACGAAAGTCGAAAAGTGTATTACGAGCCGGTGGGTCTTCGGAAATCGATAGAAGCCAGGTGGTGGTCGACGGGTCGCCGACCACTTTTTTCACTTTCTCAATGGGAACTTGGCTCGGGCGACTTAAAGCGGTTGGTCGGAGGCTAATCCGAGATTACGACAAATGTTGATAGGCGCGAGAAAGTTTAACGGGGGGCGACGGACGATCAATGAGAAATTACATCTTCCTCGATCCTCGATCGATCTCGCGTCCAATAACAACGACAAGAACAACAACAACACCACCAACGTATTCCAATATCTGTGTTTCTTTGTTTCTTCCCTCCCAGGCATGGAGACCCAAGATTATCGCATTCCAGAGGTGATGAGAAGGCTGATGAGCGAGNCCGGGGCCCAACGGAATCAAGATGCCGTCGTTCATGGAGGGGATGCCTCATTTACCCTTCGCTCCGTTCAATTTTTGGAACCCGCCGCCGTTCATGCCGTCGCCGTTCATGGCAGGGGCGCCCAACGTCCCCACCATCCTGCCCGAGCAATATTTCGCCACGAGCAGGATCCGAGGGTTGCAGGAGCAGCAGAGGAACGCGGCCATGGTGCAACAGCAGCAGCAGCAACAACAGCAACAAGCGAG
>NW_006263476.1:12395-13695 GCF_000469605.1 Apis dorsata
AGCAGCAGCAATTGAATCATTACCCGGACTTACACAATCTCTACGCCGTACCAACTGACAAAAAAAGTGCCTGTGATAGTAAGCTTATAGTAGATCATTCGAGCCAGAAGACTCAACAGCAACAACAGCAGCCGCAACAGCAGCAGCAACAACCGCAACAACAGCAATCGCAACAACCGCAACAGCAGCAGCAGCAGCAGCAACAACAACAACAACAACCGCAACAACAGCAACAACAACCGCAACAACAACCACAGCAGCAACAGAAGGAGTACGGTGCAGTGAGCGGACTGGTCGTGCAACTGCAACGGGGCTACAATAGCGGGAACAACAGGTCCGGTGAGCAGACGAGCAGCCAGCAACAATCGGCGGAGCAACACGGACCCGTGATCAGTATGGAAGACTCCGTGGAGCAGTAGGAAGAGAAAAGTCGGTATCGTTGACCAGTATAAGTATAAAAGTTTACGATATATATGATAAACACGGCGAAATACGATCCGTGTGCGCGTAAATGCGCGCGTACGGGTACGGGGGATGAATAACGCGCCCGATCGGGGGATTCCGCGGGTACTCGACGCACCACGGCGTCGCCACGGTCGGAGGATTCTCGGCCTCCTCCACTTTCCCTTTCTCCCTTCGGTTTCGCGCTTGGCAGGCAGCGTTGCCGCCCTCTCGGCGTCTCCCGATCCATCGGCCAACCGGCGATCGGAAACACGACCGGAAATCGTGCACACTCGCCACTTTGTCGCGCCTCGGCTATGAAAGCGGGCGCGACCACCACCACCGTTTCCGAGAAGGAGAAGGCCCCGAGGTGAAAGCCGAGCACCTCCCTCCTCCGTTGGTGACGCGCGCGTGCACACGTGGGGACGAGTGCAAACGTTTCGAAAAACGTACGCAACACACGAAGCGAGAGAACGCGCTTTTTAACACCCGCAAGCCCCTCACCCTGCCACCCTTTCCACCCGGAAGTCGACAACCGCCCGCGTCGAGGCGAGCGGTTCCACGTTATACATTCTATGGAGGTTAAAGGAAACGGAGGGAAAAAAGGGGGGAAGAAAAGAAGAAGAAGAAGAAGAAGAAGTAGCGAGCGAAAAATACCCCGACCATCCGCGAACCCATTGCGCGATTCCATCGGTTTTACACGAGTATCCGGCCTCCTCGATCTCCTGTCCAGCTGACGGTAGGTCGTACCGGAACTGTTTTTTCGACTCTATGGCGAATATTTCGTGGAAAGGCGCAAAAAAGAAAAGGAAAAAAAAAAAAAAACGGATATAGCAACACGTACAATGTTACGTGCATA
>NW_006263476.1:13717-14023 GCF_000469605.1 Apis dorsata
TACACCGAGACACACACACACATATATATACACACACACGTACACATACACAATTGATCTCACACAAATGGCCCCATTTTATTCACACAGTGACACGCAGGCAGTAATAAAATGTATACTCGTTCGCTCGATTAATAATTATTGAACACAATTTTTTCGACACGTGCATGGGACGACTGCTTTCCGACACTCCGTCGGGTGATCCACGTACGGAGGATACTGGACATCCTGGCGTGTCGGAGAACAAAAAAGAAAGGGGGGAAGTAGTAGTACAGGCGGAGCGGCGTTAAGCGAGTCCGCGCGTTC
>NW_006263476.1:14073-18499 GCF_000469605.1 Apis dorsata
TGAGAGGGAAAAAAAAGAAAAAAAAAGAGAGAGGAAAAAGAAGAAAAAAAAGGAAAGGAGATAGGACACAGGAGCGCGCGATAAAAAAATTCTGCAAGGGTTGTTTATCCGGCCGAGACAAATCGCGCGCGAATCGAACGTATGGCCGATGCGACAGACACGGGACTTTTGAAAACAAAAAACAAAAAAAAAAAAAAAGAAAAAGACGGTCGAGGTGAGAACACGAACAAATTATTTAACAAAATAATAATGCCGACGCAACAACAACAACAACAACAACAACAACAACGTATTTTTTTCCTTTATCGATGTAAAACTACCTAATGCAAAAAAAAAAAAACTTATTACCTACTAACTAACATTACTTAACTCGTAAGGAGCAACATAATTATATAAGGAATGATATATTATATATACATATATATATATATACATATATTTTTGGTCATTAACGAACGTATGCGAAACGAGAACGAGCCAAGACTTTTGTTGGCGCGCGTATAGATGACGTTTTTTCACAAGGCGACAATATTTCTCTAATCTCGATTATTTCGAGGCTGGCGTTCGGTAGAAACGCGTTTACCCCTCAACCCCCCCCCCCTCTCTCAAGCTTTTGGTAGCTCGAAAAAGAGAAAAAGTGAAAAAGGGAGACGATAAAGAGTTGATCGGAAAGGTCACGTGATTAGGGCGATCTTCATCGATTAGGCGTCGTTTAGAATCGATTCGAGGACGATTGTTTCTTGGAAACAAGTTCTTCGATTTCCAGAAAGAAAGAAAGAAAGAAAGAAAGAAAGAAAGAAAGAAAGAAAAAAGAAGGGGGGAGAGGAGAATTTTCATCGGCGAAAATCGTTCTGTTACCGCGATGGACCGATCGAGGAATCCACACATACACATACATACACACACACACGAAAAGAAAAAAAAAGAAAGGAAGAAAATGAGAAACGCGTAGATGTATATAAGGGATTTGGAGGGAAAGTATATCGCTACGTGTATAGGCGCGGGCTTGTTCTTCACTCGGTCGCTCTTTATGCCGAAATGCGAGAAAGAAGTGTGGAAAAAAAAAAAGAAAAGAGGGAAAGGAAAAATTTTTCTTACGCGCGACAACGCCTACATTTTGATACAAATGCAAATTTTCTATCGCGTAGAGGAAGAGAAGCAGCTGTAACGGCGGTGTTCGTAGAATTTTTTCACTTGTGAAGAAGAAAAAAAGAAAAAAAAAAAAAAAANGAAAAACATTCCACTCTCGTTTTTCTAGAAGGATCGGTGTTCTTTCCCTTTTTCTTCTGAATCGATCAAAAAAGAAAAAAAAAGCGTGGTGGTCGATTAGTTAGAAACGTAAATGACGTAAATCGGGGAGAGAAATCAAAAAAAGAAGAAAAAAAAGAAAAAAAAGGGGAAGCAAACGTTTCGAACGATCGAACGATAGGATTTCTTCTCGTCTGAATTTTTCTACGAACTCTACGAATTTCGCATCGCGACGAATGCGAATTTTTTCCATTCCACCGATCCTTTCGATTTTTTAGCATCGACTGTAAAACGAAATTTAGAGACGAAATTAGATGGAATTCGAAAACAACCGTCGAAATGATCGACGTCACATCATCGTCACTTTTAGGAAAATATTTAGAAAGTTTCAATTTTCAAAAGAAATTCGAGTGTTCTACTACATTAGCGTGTTCGCCGGTACTCTTTTTTTTTTTTTTTTTTTTTTTTTTTGGGGGAAATCAAACGATTTTTTAAAAGCTTCTTATCGATCGTTTCGACAACGACGAAAGATGAGACGAACGATAACGAGGACCAGGACGAGGACGAGGACGTTAGCGAGAGACACGAACGACTTTAGGGGAACGAGTTTAGAGCGTTAATTTGCTAAAGGATCAGTCGCGTGATAGGTTCGAGTAGTAGGGAAGAGAAATCGTCGCGATTGTTTTTTCGGCCGCGACGAGAGACACGACACGAGAAGAACGCCAGTCCCTCCTCTTTTCACTAATTTTTTCACAGAGTAATCCATGAGCGTCGTGCGCGCGACTACTCGAGGTATCTTCTCGTATTTCATATTAGAAATTCCGTTCGACAGGAGAACCTTGAACTAATAATATTATATAGATATTGAACACGTTGAATAAATGGAGGAAAGGAAAAGAAGAAGAAGAAGAAGAAGAAGGAGAAAAAAAAAAAAAAAGAAAAATAGTGGTGATTTCGTCGTTTCGCTAGTTGTAGTTAGCCGAGCAGGACGTTTGGACCAAGACGAAATCGAACGAAAGCAGCGAATTCGCAGAATGACTCGTTTAGCAACACGAACACGCGTAGGGACGTGTAGGGACGTATACGCGAGGAAATTTAGTGTGACGCGTTCACAACGCGTCGATATATAATGTAGATCGCGGGCCATGATTTTCCGTCTTTCTCGCGTGTCGAGGAAGGAGATCATTATTCACAGAGTTCTGATTCTAAAAAGGACGAGGACAGAGGAAACGAAAGGATAAATTCACGCACTCATCTCATACGACTCTCTTTAAGTAAAGTAACGACTGAAAGACTCTAGGCTGTACATAAAGTATAAGGCATGTATGTTCGGTGTTTTAAAAAAAAAAAAAAAAAATGCAAAAATTCCTTACTTAAACGCAAAAAAAATTATTGCCTTACGGAATAAAAAAAAAAAAAAAAGTAAATCGTGTAAGCAAGGCTATTCTCTCGGTGTTTTTTGGAACTAAACTTAACGAAAAATTTATCCCCGCCCCCCCCCCCCTAAACTTAAAGGCAAAAAAAAAAAAACCGTGAATTAAGGAGTAACTTTGAAGGGAAGAGAAAAATAAAATATAAAAAAATTAAAAGGGGTGAAACGCACCCACGCAGAGAAGCGCGTCGGAAAATAAAATAGGAAAAAAAAAAAAAAATCAAGTTATTGAGTGTAAACTGTTAAGGTCTCCTTAGGGTTAAAGAAACTGAAGAAAAAGAAAAAACAAAAAAAATATATATACGAAGCTGAACAGCAGAAAAACACAAGCGAAAAGCAAAGCACTAATCATGATTGTGTGTAAACGTAAAATTAAAACCTTCCTTCTATCCCTGTACTCCAACCAACACACCAACCCCCCCCCCCCCCCTTTTTAATCACACAGCCAGCCGACTTATCCGCTTCGCGTCAAAGTGTAAATTGTTCGGTGTGATCTTAACCTTACACGATCCCTCGAAAGGAACAAAAAAAAAAAAAAAAAAAAAGGGGTCCTTTTTTTTTTTTTTTTTTTCTAAAACATTTGCCAAGCACTACACCAAAAGAAAGGGAAGGATATTTTTCTCGACACTCGTTTCCCAATCTATCGCCTGCTTTTTCCTCGTTTCTCTTCCCCTTCGCCTTTAAGGTCCCCCTCCCCCTCCCCTCTTTTCCCTCCTTTTCCTCCATCTATCCCCTTCCCCTCGTCCCTCTTGCCTTGCCCCCAACTTTACTTCTGTCCCACCTGCTCCCTCCTAACCCTTACCCATACTTTAATCGAATCCTCTTCACCGTTTCCAACCCCCTGCAAAATCCAGTTCACTCTGGGTAACAAAAGAGTACTACTACTACTACTACTACTACTACTACTACTACTACTACTACTATTACTACTATTACTCTCCCGATATATCCCCTTTATCGAAAGATTTATCGTTAGATGTGAAAAATGAATATTTATCGTACGGATGATTGTAAAACGTGCGTAAAAATTATGATTGTCGTTAAAATTAAAATTTACGGTTATTAAAAAAAGAAAAAAAAAAAAAGAAAAAAGTTGTATACGTCGCGACGATTTTGCGAACGCGTTCTCTAGACCCAGGAGCCGATCCGCTCGTCGTCGTCGATCCACTCGTTCCCGCGAACGTTTTCTTCTCTTTTTTTTTTTTTTTTTTTTTTTTTTTTATTTTGCCACGACTCGATGAAGAAAACGAGACATCGATTCGTTTATCGTCCGCGAAATCGGCTATGGATCGGTTACGGATTTCATCGTACGGATGCCTCGATTCAAAACTTTTTTTGTTTGTCCCCCTCCCCTTCCCCCCATCATTCGATTAAATATTCCATAAGAAGAAATGAAATTTGACGAATCTCATTCTCGTCCTTCGAGGCACGATCTAACGAACAAAATAAATGAATGAATAAAGAGAGAAAAAGAAAGGTTTTTCTTTTCTTTCTTTTTTTTTTTTTATACTTTCGACGCAACGCACAATAAGAGAACTCTCGAGAACTCATCGCGTTATCACCGATACGCAGACACGCGAAAATAATGAAAAAAAGTAACGGCGGGCGCGTCATCTTGGATCGGACGGGATCCCGGCCGGGCAAAAGAGGGTTCGAGAGAATGAGGATAGGGGAAATTTCTGGCTCGACGACGACGACGACAACGACGACAGCTACGACGGCTCCTGCACAAATTAGATACGCGCG
>NW_006263476.1:18514-23002 GCF_000469605.1 Apis dorsata
GAGGTATGAGCCTCGTTCATCGACGAACGGGACGATTGAATCGCGACAATTGGGACGATCGGCGCTAACGGCGTAATTAACGAGGCTGCCGTATAATGATTTCCCAGTGACACAGTCGCGTCAACGTGTCTGCCACGGCGATTTCGTTTAACGAGACTGAATGAAATTCGTTTTCGTCCTCGGCGAGATTTTTTTCTCTCCGAGGAACGATTGGTAAAAAATACGCCGTTTTTCTAAAAAAAAAAAACAAAGAAAAAAAAACAAAAGAAAAGAAGGAAGGAAGGAAGGAAGGAAGGAAGGAAGGAAGAAAAAGATCGTTATCTATTTTTGCGGACAATTATATTAATATTCGCTGGTGCGTAAAAGTAATTGGACAACGTTCTGTGATCTTTTCAAAACATCATCGGCGCCCGCGGACAAATTTTTTTCTTTTGTCCGTTTTTCGATAGAGCCGAGAAAAACTTTCGAAACTTTCGTTTTTGAACGGAAAAGGAGTAGGGTGGATAACGAGGTCGCATAGATTAGGGCAGATATCGTTGCCAACGCGGCTGTAGGAAAGCGAATAGAAGCGTCGATTTATTTGGTTTATTTTCTTTTTTTTTTTTTTTTTTTTCTTCGAGGAAGACGGCGGGATAAAAGACGGCGTATCGAGATATCGAGAAGAATACACGAAGATGGAATATCTTTAGATGTTGTTTCGCGTTGATCGATTTGAATTTTGCATGGAAAAATTGAAAAGAGAAGAATCAAATTCGTCGAAGTGAATTAATCTCGAGGGAATAATTTTCGCGCTCGTAGATTTCCGGCCGTCTCACTCCACGTCGCGGACGATACGCTGAAACGAAAATCCGGCGAGAGACGGATTATTGGTCGAGGAAGGGAAGGAAAAAAAAAAAAAAAAAAAAAAAAGAAAAAGAAAAAAACGGGGGAAGAAAAAGAAATCTTTAAGAATTAAAAGAAGATATATTATATTAAAATATCTGTGATGTAAAAAGTAACAAAATTTTGATGTATATTTTTCACAAATTATTGTAACCAGCTAGTGTATATGTGTAAGATTACGGATATAAAAGAAGAAAAAAAAAAAAAAAGAAAGAAACAAATACTATTGTAATTACGGTGTGTGGAGACAAAAAATGACGGAGTAAGAGAGAGCGGAATTTGAAAACGCCAACAAAACAAAAAGAAAAAAAGAAAAAAAAAGAAAAAAAAAACAAAACAAAGGAAAGGAAAACCGAAACAAAATATTGAGGGAGAAGCGAGATCGCGAGATTATATACGTTTATCCACACCGGTGGTCAGACGGGACCAAGATGGCGGGCATTGCTCGGAAAGTCGGGTCCAAAGATTCTCGTTTTTTCAAAGCTTTTTGCTCCATTTCGTTTAGGGTCGCGATATATTTCCTTATTACTTATTCTGGGGAACGGAACATTCGACCATCGAATCCTTCTCATTCTCATTGAAACGCGTCGAGAAAGGGCGGGAAATATGAGAAGGGGAGAATTTTAAGATAAATTTTTCGCAATATAAATTCTTCATCGTTGAAATTGAATCATTTTTATAAATCGTTTCTTCGTTGATACGTCTGTCTCGTAAAAAAAAAAAAAAAAAAAAATCGGATGCTTCTCCACCAAAAACTGGAAGATTTGGTCCGATTGGCCCTGAAACGGCTCAATGTCAGCTACCTCACAGAGTATCGTCACGTTTGGTATGGTTTGCGCAGGGGATGTTCGCGTGTTTCGGTTTCCGAAGCGAAATTGGATGGCTGTCCAATCAATCTCGATTCGTTTCTTTATCAACACGATCGTTCCTTTTAAAAATTATATATCTGTGGATCAAAATGCGGAGAAAAAACAAAACAAAATTTCATTTCGCCTCGACGATTAAGTAGAAGAAAACGGAATTTTGAACGGAACAATCGATCGACCATTGGCCAATCAGTTTCTTCGAACGGTAAACGCGCGAACTTCATTGGAGTGGGGGGTTGTGTGTAGAAATGGTCTAAACAGTTCCAAATTGTGCCTAAGTTTCGACGTTACGTTTTTACGACTCGCAACAGAACGAACGACGAATGTAATAACCGTAGCAACAAACTGAAGTTTTTTAGTTCGATGGTGGGGTTGTTCCAAAAATAATAATAAAAAAAAAAAGAAAGAAAGGAGGCAGTGAACGGGATAGAGGCAAAAAAAAAAAAAAAAGAAGAAAGGAAAAAAAATAAAAAAAAAAGAAGAAGCGATGGACGACTTTTAAGCTAAATTTTTAAAAAAAAGTATATTACCTCCGTATATACGTTCCAGGGCCGTCCGGCCGCCATCTTGCGTTCATTTTTACGTTCCGTTTTGTCGAATAAGTGCAATTAGGTACACTGACATCAGACACGAACAACACATACACGCAACTTCTACTCTTCGACACGCGCATTCACATACACATTCCATACTTACTTACACGCATACACACGCATGACAACAGACGTCGAAGAAAAATGATGAAAACGAACTGTTACGCGCTAGGTTACCGTGTTTTTAAATTCTATTTTCAATTCACGCATTCTCGAATGTTAGGATTTTCGTGATCAACGAAGAGCTGGCCTGTCGTTCACATAAGGATACACGTACACGTATACATACACACGTACAGAAACACACGAACACTTAATCACAGGATACATACACACATTCACACATACTCGCATACACTGCAAATAGCAGCCGACGTCGATTCGACGACAAAGTATGATATACGCCACTTTCAGTATCTTCGAACGCTCGTGCTTTTCTTCGTTCAATCTGGTTCTAGCACGATTATTCGTACGGTGACAAGTTTTTTTCGTACAAAAATTTAACGATCGCTCGTATTTGGATCAAATCCGGGCGTTTATTCGCCCCGTCGCGGTTTTTTAACCGCGAAAGAAAAGAAACGAAGGAACGAGGCACGCGTCCGATCGAGGATCGGAAAGGGGCGGAAGAAGAGAGTGGAAGAAATTACCGCCTGAACCAACGTATAGAAACCGAGATGGTACGGTCCGTCAACGGTCGAAAACTTGGTACCTTTCTAATTGGCTTTAATGATAAGCTCGTTGATAATTCGTAGGCTCTAGTCATGCAATGACTCTAAAAAAAAAAAAAAAAAAAAGAAGACGAGAAGTCGTCCCCCTCCCCCCGAGAAGCGATAGCGGGCGATCTTCATCGTAAATTCGTATACGTTAAAACCTGACGACGCGACGCGACAAGAAGAAGAAACTTTTACCGATTTGTGTTCAATGGGCGAACAAGTCGACAAGGCGTCGATTCGACGTCCGGCTCTGTACACCGATATATAATTATATATAGAAACTTCTAACGCGTACGCGCGTTGAGCCGCGCGCACGCGCGATCGCGCGCGCGACCCACGCGCAAGGGAAGGAATCTAAATAGATAGGTAGATAGATATACGAGAAAAAAGAAGAAGAAGAAAAAGAAGAAGAAGAAAAAGAAGAGAAAGAGAAAGAAAAAGAAAAGGGAAGAAAAATCGGAATCGATTTGAAAGCGCGAGAATGAGGAAAGAAAGAGGGAAAGCCAGTGCTCGACCACGCCTCCGACAACAGTCCGAATCGCGGATTCTCCTCGTATTGCGACTGACAGCGATTTCTTTGCAGAGCTCTCTCGCGACAATTGCGGAAACGAACGAGCTACGCGAAATCATCCGTTCTCGCTGCCTATTGGAAGAAAATTCTTTTTTTCATTATCGGGCACGCGATTCGTGTGCTCTTCGATTCGGGACACCCGCGGAAAGACAGCTGCGATCGGTCGGTACTCGGTCGGTATAGACGCTCGTACTGCTTATCGACGCATTTTGATTAAACCTTTTGTCGAATATATTTTTCGTGTATCGTTGCGCGATTATTCGATCGTCGGATCGATCAATCGGGATAAAATTAAAAATCGGTTCGGTTGATGAAATTCAAATGTTTCGGGGAATCTAAAAAATAGAGAGAGTGAGAAAATAAATAAACATATATAGAGCGATGTAAAGAAAGACGCGCGATCGCTGCTGCATATATCCGTATATCAACGGGCGTCAACGGGTGAAAACGGGAGTTCGTGAAATAAATATATTATTCGTCCATCAAAAGGTGATGTATTCTTTAAAGTACAATTACTTCTTGTTCCATATATACGAATCGAAATTACTTTCATGTTCCTATTTCGAAGTTTAAGGGGAGCGAACTGAGTCGAGTCTTGTTTGCGGCTAGAGCGATGCGTCCTCGTCGGTCGCGGATCTCATATTTCCGCGAAGGTGGCGGGCCAGATCGGAGGCGGTCGGTCACAACACTGACTATGCCTAGAAAACTTTTTCGACTAGTAGGCGTTAGGAAAACAAAAAATGGCGCCGGTACTACAGTTAGCACCGGTAGTACTCGTAGTTTGGCGCTTTAGTTGTTTGTATATCGCGTTCTTTCGTTCCTTTTCGTTTTTTTTTTTTTTTTTTTTTTTTTTTTTTTTTTTT
>NW_006263476.1:23013-23563 GCF_000469605.1 Apis dorsata
CCCGACCTCGCCGCGCAAAAATCCGCGTCAAGGCGGGAAATCGGGGATGGACCGGGGTTGAACGCGAGGGAATGGGATGAGCCGCGCGAAACAAAGCCAATCTTTTCATTCGTATGTATCATGCACGTAACGAGTAATTATATATCGTATCATTGGGAAGATTAGCGTGGCGCCATATCGAAACGATTGGTTAAAATCGGCTGAAATGACGAACGAATCGGAACTTACGGTGGTTACTTACCTCGATGTTTCAATCAAACCTGTTTGTACCAAAATCACACAGCGCAGTGAAATCACACACCGCACCGGAAATTCAAAGTACGACCAACTAGTTACGGACCAAGTACGCTGAACTGCCGGTGAATTAATCAAAAGACACGTCCGTATGGCGACGCGTTACGTATACGAGAGACTTTTTCGAGAGATGTTCACCGTGTGTTCTCGTTCTTTGTTTCATTCCCGAGCCAGGATTCCGGGCTTCTCCCAATCGTTCCCCACCTTGGCGAGAATACGTAAACGCGTCCCGCCGAAATTCAACCGGCGAGGCCGG
>NW_006263476.1:23594-25292 GCF_000469605.1 Apis dorsata
TTCCGATGCGCTACAAAGTTTTTAAAAGTTTAAAAGAAAAATACGCGAGAGCGAAAGAGGTAAATTAAGGACAAGAAGAATTAAGCGAAAAAAAGATAAAACAAAACAAAAAAAAAAAAAAAAAAAAAAAAAAAAGAGGAAAAACTAAGAATCCAAATCGGATCTAAATCCCCCCACGCTCCGATCCCTCCGCACCGAAATCCACCATTTTTTGGACATGATCGTCATATCCATCCACACGAGCAAACCCCTCCCCCTCCCTCCGGACAACCTATGGCAAACGCAATTTGAAAAAAAAAAAAAAAAAATTCACCTTGCATTTTCCGACCACACACGCACACTCAGTGACACGCTAAAAACGAACACCAGAAGTTAATAACAAATAATACACGCAGTCTGCTTTCTACATACAGCTACAACAATATTGCAGCCTCCCGATACCAGTCGTCTCCTTACAGTTTAAAGCGGGGTGCGTTCGTGACAGACGCCATTTCGGCCCCGATTATCTCGTCGATCGCCTTCCTTTCCTTTTATCTCGCCTCGGGAACGCGCCTCGACGATCTGTCGCGTGGACACGGGGTTCGATCGAGATCGAAATCGCGATTTTTACGTATCGAACACAATAATAAATATCTAGGCACGAGGTGGAGAAAGGTGATCGATTCGAAAGGGGGGAAGCTCGACACGAACGAAGACGACACCGCGTTCCACTCGGGGCCGGTGGCGTCGCAAAACGTCCGATCGTTTCCCTGCGCGNCCTACGGGTTGCATACTCACCCGGGCACTTGTGAACAATGCAACCGGCAACACATACAAGCAGCAACAATAGACATCTCTCTCTGTCTGAGCAGGGCACGTCGCGATCGCTCCACGCGGCCTCTCGCTGCGATCGCCGTGCGTCCAAGTTACAAGAATACAAGCCACAAAAAAAAAAAAAAATCTATACATCTCATATTATATCCAACAGTGATCAACGCAAACGCAGATGCCACGAAGAGCAATGCAAACAAAAAAAAATAAAATAAAATAAAATAAAATAAAATAAATAATAAATAAATAAAAATAAAAATAAAAATAAAAATAAAATAAGCAAGGATCGCCCGGAGCCCGCATCGTCGCGATGCANTTATTATTATTAATTATTATTAAACATACATAAAAGAATATTATTAACAACACAAAGAAGTACTATATTACTACTATTATTAATTATTATGATTCTTATTATAAATTTAATGAAAACAATGATAACATTCCAACCGTCAATGTGCCACACGACTTTTTATATGCTCTTAAAGAAAAAAAAAAATAAATAAATAAATAAAAAAAAAAAAATAAAAAAAAAAAATAAAAAATATTAGAGGGAACGCGAGATTTTGCGATAATCGTCGTTGGTGATCATCGGAAAAGCAGCGCGGAGGGAAAACGTTTTTCGTATCGTTGACTGAGAACCGCGTGTAAAGCGAGGCTGTGAAGAAAGATCGGGACCCTTCTTCGAGCGTACCCTTCTCGATTAAAAAGAAACGATCGTTACGGATCAAAGAGAAAATAAGGAAAGGTGCACACATTGTGAGGGGCGAAAACATTGTCGCCAATTTTCCCCTACGATTAAATAATAATAATAATCGAGTGCTCTCTACACGGTGAAGCTTCGAAGATGGCGCGACGCGCCTTCGTCTCGTCGTTTCCCCATTTTCA
>NW_006263476.1:26033-33579 GCF_000469605.1 Apis dorsata
GATTATGATTATGATTATTATTATTATTATTATTATTATTATTATTATTATTATTATTATTAGATATTAATTATTGATACCGTTGTTAGAAGGCGTCTGTGAATTCGACGGGCATGCGTTCGCGAACGAATAACAGACACGCACGCATACGTCTATGTGTTATACCATTATCATTATAAATATTATCTTCTATTATTAGTACAGTTTAGAATTACATTGCAAGAATACTAGTTAGTCCGCGAGCCTTTCAAAAATTTACATCACTCGTAAATATAGGAATGCATATACATATTAGCATGTATAAGGATCGTAGGTGGGCGTGTCTGCGTTAACGCGAACATAATCGTGCGTTTGTTAATAGATTAGTTTACGTGGTACTTATCATTAATCATCCTCACCTATCTCATTATCGTTATCATCGAATCATCTGTATCGTTATCATTGTCCTCCTTACATATCGTTTCCCGGATCATCGTTACTTTTACTATTATTATTATTATTATTATTATTCTTATTATCCTCATCGTCGTCATTATTCATCATGATCGTTACGTATTCGTTAAGATTATCGATTAGTTGTCTCAATTTTAAAAAAAGAAAAAAAAAAACACGCACGAAATACGATCAATTTCTTAAGCATACGTACGTTCATCTTCTTTTTCTTTTCTTTTTTTTTTTTTTTTTTTACATATTCTAACATGTTTTTTTTTTTATATTTTTAAAATAACGCGAGGCCCACGAGACAAACCCAAGTGCAATCTTTTATTTCTTGTTACTTTTGTCGTAGATTACTTTCCCGTTTCTTATCCCGACTCCGGCCCGTGAACACCTCCCATTCGTTGTTAGTTTCTTCTACGAATCTAAGCTTTTCTTACGTAGCTCTATCGAGTTTCTTCTCTCCTCGCGCCTCTCTCTCCCCTTCCCCTCTTCTTTTCGTTCAAAGTACTTATAGTTCTCTCGCGAACAGACAGAGGAGAAACGGTCGAGTAATACGTTCATACCTGGAAAAGGTATGAAACCTTCAAATACCACCGATTTTATTTCAAGTTTCGTTATCGATTGTTCTTATTTGTCTTTTTTCTTTTGATCGCTTCAATCTTCTCCTCTACTACTGTTTCTTTTTTTTTTTCCACAAATTCCTCGGCGCGCGTCGATCAAAGTCGAAGGAAAAAAAAAAAAAAAAGGAAAATAACGTTCGATCGATCATTCTCTCCAGTCGTTTCGGTCATTCCACGATCATTCCGTATTTGTTTTTAAAAAAATTTTTTTTTCTACTCAGCCTGTGTTTCAACGGGCACAGACGATCCACTGGAAGAACGATGGATGTTCGAACGATCTTTCGATTCGCGAATGCGCGATATATCTCGCATATATCCGATTCTTATCGAGGATAAACGAAACATGTGAAAAACGTGATCGATGCTGCGCGCGCCGTTTTCTTTTTTCGAAAATCTCGATAACTTTCCCTTATTTTCTCTTTCGTTGGACCGATAATATAATTAGTGTTAGTGTTTACCATCGGCAAACAGGGCATTCACATCGTATATCGAGAATCGAGAAGTTGAACACGAGTGACGAGGAGTTTAACGAGTGAGTCGCGTCGAGAGGCGAAGATTAAACACATTCCGCGGAAGATCTTCGTTCCGCAGCTCTTCTCTTTTATATTATAATAATAATAATAATATTAATAATAATAATATTAATAATAATAATAATATGTCCGATATGTGGACGTTCGCGCGTCTCTTCGCGCTGCTTTGCCACGTCGAAGGCGCGAGACCATCGTTTAAACAACTTGTATAATCTAATTTGGGCATAAAATCGCGCGAACACCGGCACGCGGTGTTTGCCCGTGCGTCGAATAGAGATCAACCTTGTACATACCGCGTATAGACATTATGCATCACTTTCTGTAAAACTGACACGTACACACGTACACATCAAATCACCACAATGCTGCGATTACGACACGATTACTAACCTTACCGGTACAATACTGTTTTTCCTTCATCGAGTTTTCAACGACTACAGTGATATTTTCTTTAAAAAAAAAAAAATTTATCGAATCGCGAAACAAGATCTTTTCAGCCATATTCTTTTTCGTCTAAGTTTGCTCGATACTCGTTCGATGCGATAGATCGAACGAATATCGAATAACGTTTGACGAGAACGCCCTCTTTCTTCTTTTAGATGGAAACTCGGGCAAAAATCGAAGAAGAAAAAGAAAAAAAAGATAAATATAATTGCAACAGTCCCCTGGTCCCTAAGCACTCGTTGAACACTCGTCTAATCGCAACAGAGCCAGTCTTAAATGTCTTGTAAAGTAACAAAAAAAAGCGGAGCAAAACCGTGGACGCTTTCGCGCAGGCGTATTTCGGCGTGGCGTATCTATCGTTTAATCTCGCCTGCCGAAAGCTTATATTTCTTAGGTAGCCCTTGTGTATAGATGATGCTAAGTTTCCAGTGTATCGATATGTACGGTGTATTTCCGACGCGCAAGTTCGATCGGTTCGATCGATCGACCATCGACATAACCCCCCCACCCCCCACCCCACAGAACGTAGCCGATATTAAGTTTTCATTTATATATATATCTATCTTTCTCTCTCTCCTTTCTCTCACCTCGCCCCTTTATATCGTAATCGCTCGTATCAAGTACAATGCAAGTGTAACAGATACACATTCACGGATAAACTTTTTTGCACGCAGTAAGAATACATATATATATATATATAAAAAAAAAAAAATGAAATGATCTTCTTCGTACCTTCTCGCAGTCGGATCCGAGTCTGATCNNNNATCTTCTTATACATTCTACTCTTGTATCCCTGCCCTTGTCCGTTAGCCCTACCTCTCTCCTTATTTTTCAACTCCTGTTTCGTTGAGCGGCATATCTCGTAGAGTTTAAGAGAACTTTGTACGGGCCGAGGCGTGCCTATGGTCCGGTATTACCCGCGATTCTCCGCGATTCTCTGCGGTTTTGATCGTTCGAGAAAAAACGGCGAGTCTCGAAGAAGCGGGCGATCGATGCATTCCCGCGAGTAGCTAGGCGCTACGGTTAGGTATACGTCGTCGAAATCTGGACCCCAGGTTGTCCTCGCCTCTTATAGACGTAACACTTTCGCGTAAGCTCGTAACCAGAAAGATCATATATAAAGAAATTGACGGTACACGCATACGAATACACGTATACACGAAGGAAAAGGTATACACAAAGTACATTGAAGTTACGAGAAACGTCTGGCAACACATGACACACCGATGCAGTTACGCGTGAAATAAAACGGATATACATGTATACACGGGCATATAACGTGCACATACACTTACATTCATACACATGACACGGAGACAAATACCCACACAGACGTGCGCGCGCATATACGTTTCGTAACGAAGTATACAGTCTTAGCGCAGTGTTTCATATAGTTAGGTAGGAAACGTCGAGAGAATATTTTTTATATTCCACATGGATTTTACAGTTATATATTATCGTTTCGTATCGAAAGGGAGGAGTTTAAAAAAGGCGCGTCCAAAGCGTTACATAGATTATATATTATAAATACGAGACCTCTCGATATACGTGTCGCCATTTATTGTTTACACCGCGATGATTATATATCGATTATCGGTCATTCTTATAGGCGGTAGGCGCTGTCGTTTATATATATATACATATATATATATATATATACACACACATATAAATATATCTATATATATATATAGATTAATATTAAAGCGGCGCGCAGAGGTCACGCGCGCGTTTACGCGGCGTGTATATGCGCCGCTAATTAATCTCGTTGACGATTATTAATAATCGCGAATCCGCTAGGAGCAATCGAGCAAACGGCGTCGCGTTCGATCGTAACTCTGGGGAGGGAGGAGGGCCCTTTGAGTTCGTCCACGGTAACCCTACGTCCACGTGCGAGCGAAATCACCGGCCCTTCATTCGCTATACTAGGCAGCCATTCTCTATTTCACTTTTAAAGGTCGATCGCTCGCGCGATTTTTTTTTCGTTTCCAACACTTTTCCTTTTCACCCGTTTCGCGATGCAGGAGAGCTCGTTGGAGGAATGTAAGCGGGATCGATTCATTCAGACGATACACACAACATAACCTGTATCTTTTACGATACACACGTACACGTATACATAAACGAATACATACACGAATACATACACATGCTCGCGACAAATACACGGTACGGTTTATTATTTGTAAAAGATTCGCGAAACAATACGTATATACACGAAACACATACTTGTACCACAATTGTAATACATCGATAGACCAATCTTTCGAGAAGTAAGACGCAATTACGAATGCGCTTGACCAATGTATCGCGTGCGAGATATATCGATATGCTTCGATCGAATGATGAGAACAGTCGAACGCGAATTGTATAGAAAGTTGACGTACGTAATCGTAGCGCGATTAGGATCGTCGTCGGGAGAGATTAAAATCGTGTTTTCTTTTTTTTTTTTTTCTTTAATTGAATTTCAAAATCGTATAATTTTTTTTGTTAATCGATTCACGGAATTATGTATACGGGGAAGAGAGGATATTCTGAAGTCGATGGTCCGCGATCGTCGATTCGTTCGAGATATAAAAAAAAAAAAACGATCGTATTCACCAGCGATGACTGCGTGCACCAATCGTCGGCAAATTTATTTCGATAATTGTTAAATTATAATCGTGGATCCGGCAGCCAATGGAAATTTATCGGCGATCGCTCGCCATATTTCGATTTTTTATTAAACCGATAACAAAGAACCAACCGTCTGCCGCGAGTGATCGTCGATAAAGAAAATTTTACGGTATTCGGGGGAGGCAAACATTGATGCATGAGTCCTCGATGGTCTAACGGAAGCGGCTGTAAATGCGGTTTGAACGGTTGAGATCGAAGCTTGATCGAGAGAGAGAGAGAAAAAAAAAAGACATACTTTGGGCATTCTTTTGAATCGCGTTCGAATGTGAATTGCGAATGAATGAGAGTGGCGAGTGACGAACAGATCGCAAGTACGTGGTTCGCAACTTTGAAACATGTGATACGTCGGTCGGCAGAATTGACTTCCGGTTATCGGGAACGATCGGGAAGAAGGGAGAAGGGATGATTGGGAGAAAGGAAAAAAGGGGAAACGTAAGCACGAAACGAAACAACGTAAGCATATACTGGCAGTGGATTCGCTGGCTGACGCATTTTTTAAAGATTCTTTGAAGTAGGAACGCTCTTTTGTTGAAGGTTGATTGTTATCAAAATGGTTGTGAGGTTATAATGTTTGAAATGTGTTAATGATGCGACGCGAAAGTTCGATCGACCGATCGACACGACTTCCGGAAACGAAATCGATTCGTTCGATTAATCGATTATCGATTGCGATCGAAAGAAATTTTTTTTTTTTCCCCCTCGTTTCGAGAAGCCGTGTCGATTGTCTCGCCGAATAGCAGACGAGGAGACGAGTAGGAAAACGTGCGTTCACGTTCCAAATTTTCTTTCGTTTTTTTTTTTTTTTTTTTTTTCTTCATTCGATTTCCACAAGTCATGAACATTCCTTTTAATCGAAGTTACATTTTTTTCAACATTACGTAGTTATTTTTGCTATTATGAATAGAATATACGAATGGTCGATCGGCCGTAGCATTTATTTCTCTAACATTTAAATTGAATTCGATTGGCGGGAGCGCACGTGTTCCCCCAATATTGTGAAATTCGTCTCCGAGGAAGCGTGCAACTGGCATTACCCCGCATAAAGTCTGGTTCGAATTGTGTGTTCAATTTACGACAAATCGATGATGTTTTCCCGCGCTGTTTCCTTTCGATTCGAATAGATTTAAAGTAGAAATGAAAGATCTCGTGTAATTAAGAAGGAGCATTGAGAGGTAAGACATCTTCGAATTGTGGTACGGAAGATGATCAACCAGGCCGTTGGAAAAATGTGCGACTGATATAAACCAGTATTCGTGCGAGAAATAAATTGTAAAATAAAATTCGCGTAACCTAGCCTTAATGAGAAAGATTAAAATTAGATGTAATAGAGGCGGTGCCGCGAATGGCGGCCTCGCGTCGAAATTATCTCGATTGGCTGTAAAATATTATCGTGGAAGGTGGGAGCGACGGATTCGACGTTGGAGACAAACGCAAATCCTCGAATTTCTCGAAAAGATAAATCTATCCGAAAGAAACGTCGTTCGAAACGTCGTCGTTCCCCTTCTCACGGTGATGTATCTAGTGAGAGTAATGTTACTAGGTAACTTAAGCGTATTTTAAAAAAGAAAAAAAAGAAAAAAAGAGAAAAAAGTATAACGAAATGCCAGTTGTAAACAGTTTTTCTTTTTGAAAAGGAAGAAAAAAAGAAAAAGAAAAAAAAAAGAAAAAGGAAAAAAAAAAAAGAAATACACGTCGGGAAAAAAGTACGGAAAGACATGTTCGATAAAAGGGAGAACATGTCTCGAGCGACGCGTCCATTCATTGCCGGGAAACGAAACTGTGCAACGAATTGGCAACACGAGTAGAAGAAATAGAAAATTGATGGAACAGAAAGATATGAAATTTTCGTTCGGTACGAGGCGAAAAGAAAGTTTCCGCAAACGGCAAGAGATCGTATTTGGTCGCGCGATGTCGGTACGATCGGTTTTTCGTTTTTCTTTCTTTTTGATTATTTCGGACCGCCCGAAGGGAACGATCACAAGAGTTCCGCGAAACATGAAAATAGAGTGAACTAAGGTGATAGAGGGTAATAAGGATACAATATATAAACGGAAGCGAAAGAAAGGATAATGGCAGAGAAACGATGTTAATAATATACATATGTATGTATGGGCAACGGAACATTGTCATGTGTATACGCGAATTTACAAATTTTTCAAGAAACGACAGCTTTACCGATAGTTAAACAATAGATTTTTCGCAACTTGGGCACACGTAACAAACACCTTAAACATGATACACAATAACACTTACATACACGCATTACATGTAAAGCGATCCATGCGAAACAAAAAAAAAAAAAAAAAATTGTACGAATATAATGTTTGCAGTTAGGTGGGACCAAAAACAACTTTATATCTGTATGTGCATATCCAAGCAACGTGTAATTTAATTAATGAATTAATTAATTATCCATTATTAATGACTAGGTAAAGAAAAAGATCCATTGATAGCGATCAAGGACGATGACGAATCATTAACCAATAATTAGATTATTAAGTTTGTTTATTGATGCATTATTATATAATATAATTATTATTATTATTATTTTTATTATTTTTATTATTATTATTATTATTATTAACTTTATTGTCTTTACGATTATTATTATTATCATTATTATTATTTTATTTTATTTTATTTTATTCTATTTTATTTTATTTTATTACGATAATTAATTAATGACGACGATAATATTATTATTATTTAAATGACGTTTTAAGACATGATTATTTAGATACCGAATAGAGCAGTACGTATCATTAATTATTTTTAATTATTATTATTATTATTATTATTATTATTATTATTATTATTATTATTATTATTATTATT
>NW_006263476.1:33605-34034 GCF_000469605.1 Apis dorsata
AATATTTTGTTGTATTATTTTCAATAAAATCGATTGAAAATATTTAATTTCCTCGGTTTTTAATTTTTTTTTTATGCTTTTCCATTTGTTTCAGATTTCTTTTTTACAAGTGATTTCTTCTTTCTTTCAAACATTATATATCTCGGTTTCGATCATTTTCTAGGATGATAACAATTATAATCGAGGGATCGACTAATTATCGTTAATTAAGAAAAGATAAATCAAAATTAGATTGGACAAGAAGAGGAAAGAAAGACTTGAAATCACTCCTCGCTTAAATCCTACCAGTTTCTTCTTCCGTCCTTCTGTTTGATTTCATATTTCTTCACTTTTTTTTTCTTTTCAGTTTCTTTTTATTTTTTTATTTTTTATTTACTTATTTATTTATTTTTTTTTTTTTTTTGGATATATACAAATTTCATTGGCTGC
>NW_006263476.1:34107-35793 GCF_000469605.1 Apis dorsata
GCATCTGTATACGATTTTCACTTCACAGAACCCCTCCGAGAGCACCCTCCTCTTACGCTCCTTTCTCTTCTCTCTGTATCATGTCTCCTCTCTCCCTCTTACTCTCATGTATCTTCGGATGATTATCGAGACTCGGGAAGAACGGGGGAAGACGGAACTTTGAACGATTGAAGCAGCGCTATATTACTTAGTGTAAAGCTATATTAAACTTGAAAAGCAGGAAAGAAGATAAGGAAGGAGGAACGATAGAGGCAAAGATGTAAAAAAGAAAAAATAAAAAAAATAAAAAAAAAAATAAAAAAAAAGGGAAATTATATTGATGGATATGGTGTAAAGCGATCGAAACGACGAAATTCGGGGCAAAAATGGAAACGAATGGAATGTTGTTAGGATACGAAAAATGCAGGGAAGAACGCGTGGAAGCAAACATGGAAAAAAAAAAAAAGAAGAAGAAGTAAAAGAAAACTGAACGAACACGAATTAAATTACGGAAAACGACAACAAGAGTAACAAAGAGCCACAACTCAAATGTGAAAAAAAAAGAATGAAAGAAGAAGAAGAAGAAGAAGAAAACAGAGAGAGAAACAAAAAGGATAATAGTTGTAAAAGCCACACACATACGCGTACACACATACACACACAAATGTACTAAGTAAGTTCATACTGCGTATTGCCTTTCTGACTTCGGTGTGAAAAATATATAAATAAAAAAAAAAAAATGTCAGTCGTGCCGGGACTCGGGGATTTTCGAGCGACCGAATATAATATATAAGTATTTAAGTAGTAGAGAAGTATCCCGAAAAGTGGCGCGCTATCGGTCGCGTTTTCCGTTTCCCTTGCTTCTCTCTTCGCGTTTTCCTTTTCCTTTTTCTTTTCCTTTTTCTTTTTTTTATCTGAGGGGGGAGGGAGGGAGAATAGGAGAGAAGAAGAAGGAACGAACGGGGGAAGAAACGTTGCTCTTTTCTTTTCTTTTCTTTTCTTTTTTTTTTTTCCTTCTTTTTTTTTTTCTTTTTCTTTTTTTCTTCTCTCTCGCCCATTCCACTCGGTCTTCCCACCTTTCGATCTCTTTCTCGAGAATGGTCGTCGATCAAACACGCTGGGCGCTATCCAATCCGAGAACTATCGAGCGAAACGAAAGCCGCGACAAAGCGCGTCCGCGAAAGAACAAAAGGATTTTTTTTGCACGGTTCCGCAGAAATAATATGTCCCAGGAGCGCCCAAGTCCCCGTGTCCCTCCGCCGGCTGTGTCTGTTTCATGTTTTTCAATATTTGTAATTTATCGATAAAATTATAAAAGGTATCGATAACAGTCTAAAGTGTGCGCTACTCTACATAATATTATTATATATAAAGTATAAAAGTATACATTATATATATATATTATATATATATACATATATATTATATATGAGAAGTATAATATATATATATTATACACACATTGGGATTGGTGAGAATATACGGTTTTTTCGCTTTGGAGTGTTATTTTCTGAAAATATTGAACAAAATATGGAAAAAAAAAAATTAAAAAATAAAATCAATGAATAAAAAACGAACGAACCGTTCTACTGTGACTCTTTTTATTACCGACATACATTAATTCCCGAAATCTTGCCTCCTCGGTTTGATTCGAATTTTTAAATTCGAGGCATCGATCTCTCGGAACGGATTTTTTTTTTTTTTTTT
>NW_006263476.1:36084-52549 GCF_000469605.1 Apis dorsata
TCTTAAGGATGAATTTTAACGATCAATCACACGAGGTTTTTAATTAAAATATTATATATTTTATTCTTCCGCTATCGAACATTTACATTTTATTTCCATTATTTCTTTTTTTTTTTTGTTGTAGTTGGATAAAATTTGATTTCGATTGTGAATTCGCGAAATTTATATTGCTTATAAAATTGTAGCAAACAGAATCAGAGTTGACTCATGAAACCAATTGCAATGAATTTCCCAAAAAGTTTCTGCGAACACTTCCGCGTACGTTCAAATGCCTGGTCGACACATCGATCAATGTCGAAAACGACAAACCTCGAGATCTCATTAGGTTAGAATGATATAATACGAGCTAATCGAAATATCGAATTGAAATATATGCAAATTTTTTCTTTTCTACAGATTGTTAGGTGAACTCCTCGAGATTACCGATTACGCCACGAATATGGCGTCCTTTTGGTTTTTGGATACTCTGGCCTTTTATATGCTACGTTACAAAGAGGAACTCGACGAGTATTACATGGCTGTTCTGATCAGTTGGTTGGCCGGTGAAATTAAATTGCTTCGAGGTAACGAGATTACAAAAACGTTTGAGTTTATTTGTTTATTTTTTTTTTTACATTATTATCCATATTACTTATGATTTATTTATAAAAGATAAGAAGTGTACAAGGAAAGAATTTTTTCAAGAGATGAAGAATATTTTTATCATAGTTGGTAACAAAATATCTCAACAGAATCGAATACCGTATTGGGACGAAATGTATGAAATGAAAGAAGAGACGGAGGAGAATGAATCGATGAAAAGGTAGGTTCATCCAGCCGCGTAAATTTTTATTGTCCATTTTTAATAATAGCTGGAATATACATTTGCGAGAAGTTTACAAGAATTCACTTCGCAAGGAGATATGAAATTCTTAAGCAACATCGATCCCGTTTTAGTTTTGAATATCATAATTGATACCACTTACGATATGTAAGTTCATTTTTTAAAATGAAACATTTAGTTTAAAAAGCAAGATAAGATTAGGATAGAAAAAAAAAAAAAAAGAAATAATAATTGTCGGTGAACAGGTACGCGAATGAATTACGATACGCTCTCGTTTACGCAGTTTTCGTTGAGCCAATTGAAGTGCAGACTTATAATTTGCCATTTAGTATCCGAAGTCCACGTCTGATGAAACCGGCTGAGTATAGGATAACTCCTTTCA
The DNA here is from genome assembly GCF_000469605.1 of Apis dorsata. Taxonomy (NCBI): domain Eukaryota; kingdom Metazoa; phylum Arthropoda; class Insecta; order Hymenoptera; family Apidae; genus Apis; species Apis dorsata. Next base: position 37,290 of record NW_006263476.1, read on the forward strand.
ACATACAATTGCAAAAACTTCTAAGAAAAAACGACCTGTTACAAAAGCTTAAAAAAGTTGATAAAAAAAAAGGTAATGCAAATTTTTCTTTAGTTTAAAAAAATATTTTAAAAACAAAACGAATTGTATGATTTCTATGTTTACAGCTAAAATTCACGAAGTACCTCCAACCCCTCCACCTTCTTTGGACGATGAAATGCAATTGAAATGCAATCGTTTATTTATTCTACCATTAATAGAAGCAAAAGAGGCATCGTACTATTTTGAAGCGAATGCAAATCAATCAATCAAAAACATAAATTATTAAAAAATATTTTATTCTCTCCTTTCTTTTTTACAGACTTAACTATTAAAACTATTAAAAATTGTAATATCAATTTGTTATAAGGATTGTACCCCATTCACGACACTTGAAATCTTTAATAGTTCCGGGAATTACAGAGGTATCGAGTTTGATAAACTTCATTGAATTTGCAAGCTTTTCCGGAGATTGTCCTAATTGACCATACTTGTTACATCCACATCCCCAAAATGTTCCATCATCTGAAAATGAATTTCATATTTATTTAAACAATTAATTATATTATTTAATTGATAATTCTGTACTTTAATGACTTGCAGAATTGATCCTCTTTTATTTATAATATTATTTTTTTTACTCGTCATACGTACTCGTCATACAAATCGTAAACGTATTTCCACATTGAACTTTTTCCACAAAAATTTCTACGCTTTCGTTTTTATCATTTGTAAAATCTATCAATGTAGGCACAGCAATTACTTTACTCTCTTGATTAGTCAATCCCAATTCTCCGTTCGTATTCCATCCCCAAGTATAGAGGTCACCCTGTAATTAAAAATGATCGTTAAAAAGTATCTTTATCGATTCCACCTATTTATTGCAAGAGTATTCACTTGATTTGTTACTACAGCACTGTGCCAACCTGCAGCTGAAATTTGCGTTACTTTGATCCCAGCTAAAGCTTCAACGAGTTTTGGGTTGTCACAATCCTCTAAATCGTTGTGTCCTAATTGACCACGCCTGTTTCGTATGAATCAATTCATTTTACTTTGATTGTATTAATTTGTGGAACAATGTAGAATCGAAATGATACATACGTTCCCATTCCCATTGAATAAAGGTCACCATTCTCTGCTAACAAGATAGTGTGATCAAATCCACATGCAATATCTATGAATCGAACTCTCTTTGGAATATCAATCAGAGTAGGAATATTAAAAACTCGACCTAAATCATATTTTCAATGCGTATACAAATTTTATTACTTGTTATATGTATTACAAAATATACCTAAATTAGTAAGAACAACAGCGCATTCTTCTTGTATTATTTTAACAGGATATTCATTTTCTGAATCATTACTATTGCAAATGAAATTGATAACTTTTTTCCATGTTTTTTCATAGATTTTATATTGCCATATTTCATTATCATCAAATAAAAGTACTATTTTATCTTTGCCAATTGCAGCTTGATTTATACTATAGATAAAGATAAATAATAAAGTTCAGATTTGAATGTATAATTTTCTAGTCTAGTTATCTAAATGTACCTATCTAATGGTTTTTCTAGTGGTCGTATCAGTTGAAAATTTGAATCTGTTTCTTTGCTATTTTCCTCAAATTTTTGAGAGATATATAATTCTTTCCCTTTCCAAATAAGAAAATAACTCCAGCCTATTTGAAAACCGGTAATTCCAGAAAATGATACTTTAGTAAACGTATCTACTATAAAGATAATATTTCCATTGTTAGAAAATAACATGCTGGTATTAAAACCAGCATAATAAAATGTCATGTTTCTAAAAACAAAATACATTTTTTTATATATATATAGACTTGTAAGTTTTTTTTAAACCTATATTTAATATTGAGCGATACAAAAGTAGATAAATGTACATTCGTTAATTTATGTCTCTATGCAAATATATACCGTGAAAGATTATTGGTCAAATGACGCAGGTACCATCAGTTTCCTTAGATACGAAAGACAACAACACAATAAATTCGACGGACGGTAACAGAACGATTGACGTGACGTGGTAAACTATTGCCACATTTTTTGCTCCCGTTTCATAAATAACAACGAGAAATGGTAAGAAAACAAAGAAAATTAATTTTTAATGCACTTTATAATAATATGCATTTTTCAATATCATTTAAAAAACATTTTCCTAGAACACGAATATTTGAAACATAACCTAATAACAACTACACTCTTGAGTTTAAACATAACTAACATTATCACAATATATTTCATAAACAATCATTATCTATTTAATTCTACTTATCGTTTATTCTGTATTTTGATATTTCAAATAAACATATATTAGTAAAAAATTAATAAAATTTTCGACAACAAATTCACACATTCCGTACGAGTGCAGCACTGCCATCTCGAAGCAATTTCGTCTGCTAGGTTAACGCGCGCGCGATTTAAATTTAAATGTTTGAATCCTATAAATATTATATATGAATAACAAGACATTTTCTTATTTTTTTAACAGGGACTTTTATCAATTTTGAGAAAATTACGTTCCAATCCAGATAAAGAATTACGATTGCTCCTTTTAGGATTGGATAATGCAGGAAAAACAACAATTTTAAAATCATTGGCCAGTGAAGATATTACACAGGTATCATTTATATGAATTACCATTGTTATGAATTTATATTATAATTAATTACTCGTTACATTACTAATTCATTATTTATTAAAGGTAACACCGACACAAGGATTTAATATAAAAAGTGTTCAAAGCGAAGGTTTTAAATTGAATGTCTGGGACATAGGAGGTGCTCGAAAAATTCGACCTTATTGGCGAAATTATTTTGAAAATACGGATGTTTTAGTAAGTTATTTTAATTATCCAAACATCATCACGTCACAAAAGAGATGCGTTAATTTTTTTTTTTTCTTTTTACAAAGATATATGTCGTGGATAGCGCGGATATAAAGAGATTAGAGGAAACAGGTCAAGAACTATCAGAACTTTTATTGGAAGAAAAATTGAAAGGTGTTCCATTATTAGTTTATGCGAATAAACAAGATCTTGGGCAAGCAGTCACAGCAGCAGAAATTGCCGAAGGCCTTGGATTACATAATATCAAAGATCGCGATTGGCAGATACAATCGTGCATCGCTATTGACGGAAAAGGCGTCAAGGTAAATCAATTATACTTAAATATATTTAAATATATTAATTATATATTTAAATGTTGCATTACATTATATTAAGTTAATTAAGTAATCGAGTAATTAAAATTAAGTAAGTTCTGGTTAAATTATTGACGAAATCTTCTATGATTTCACAGGAAGGTCTTGAATGGGCATGCAAAAACATTAAAAGAAAGTAATATTGGCATAAGCGTCTTAAAAAATCGAACAGCTTACAATATATCTCATACATTCAACATACTTTTTATTTGGCTTTTATCTAATATTTACAAAAGCTGTTAACAGACAACGTAAATGGATTTACTAGTCAATCAACTTCCGTCCTTCATGGAAGGAGCTTTTCTAAGCTCTAATTTACGATGCCTTAATGAATACGTATCTATAGTGTAATACATGCCTTCTTACACGTGTTCTTCTTCTTCTCATAAGATAAAATTTTTATAGATCTCTTTGAAAAAAAAAAAAAAAAGAAAATAAATAAATACAAAAGCGAATTAAAATAAAATATACAAATAAGTGGCGTATACATATATTTGATCGCTAGTGACTGCACAATTGATCAAGAAAATCTTTTGCACTGTGAAACCGAAAAAGTTACACGATGTGTATAAGAGAAGGTAAAATAATTCTCACGTAAAATTCAGGATAAATAAAATATTCATAAAATTAATGATCTACTTATTCGACGATCGCGTTCCTTATCGCGTTCTTCTATGTACACTTAAAAGGAAACAGAGACATTTCAACTTTGTCCTGTGATATTTTTTTAGAACATCATTCTTTCCTTAACGAACAACAATCTTATAAACTATAGATAAGAATAAACAGTCGCGCGATACGGCTGTGTATTCATTAAATTGACTTTAAAAATCGTGAATCGTCTCTCACAAGGTACACTAAATTAAAAAATATTAAAGTTCACTGTGAATATTTTCTGTGGTAATTCGGATCTCCTCTTCGTGGAAGTCTGTGCAGTCAGCTGGATACTTTTGCTAGAAATTGAAAGAGATTTTATAATAATAATTATAATATATAAACATAAGTATACATTTCTCCTCGTCAAAATGTTACTCACGATGCACATATCGTGTTCCATGATGGCTCCGTACAGGGTCCAAAAATTAGTTCCTAATTTGTTGCTGACAGCCCACGCAGCGGGAAAACTAGTCATTTTCGACATAACGCTTCGTAGACGGGGTTGTTCCTGATCCAATTCATTCTTCTCATTGATGGTGCACAAGATTTGACTGGCGCATTGAGGCCTCTTGATAGCCCATTTGTACGCTCGATAAGACTGAAAATTAATCCACAATTTTACTTACTGCGATTCTATTTTTACATAAATATAAAATTATCCCATTTATTTATTTATTTATTTATTTATTCTTTACTTTTAATATCGGATTGATAATATCATTATTGATCATGTCGCTTAGTCTATTGCTGATCCCTTTGGCATTTATTCGAGACATGATGAACCCTTTCTCCGAAGCCAAGGCGATTAATTCCTTAATGTACGCTACAGCCGGCTTGATATATTGCGAACTGTCCATTTTCATTCCCAAGTGTCTCTTTCCTATTGCATTCACTAACCTGTCGGAACACAATTACGTGATAAAATCTAAATGCATTTTTCTTTTTTCTTCTTCTTTTTTTCTTTTTAAACAACCATCGTTACACGTTAATTTTTTTCTGAGAACAAGAAATAATCTTGGACGACTTCTCGAACGATCGATGACGTTAAATAAAAAAAAAAAGAAAAAATAACGACGCTTATTGTACGAGATTTAGATTTCAATTTTTTTTTTTTTTTAAGGAGAGTAATAATATAATAACATTATATACCTAGAAAGACTCTCTGCAGGCCTCGTCGAGTCGAACATAGCCGATTTAGGAAATCCCTGCGACTTCAAGAAACTATTCCCCACAAATTGAACCGTGTTCAGGTAACGTTGTTGAATTTGTGGATCAGAGATGTGCGAGATCCACTCCCCGATGTAATTCGTCAAAGATCGTATCCACTTTCGCCTCAAGCTTGGATTCTCGAAACTGTCCAGCAGTTTCTCGTATTGGATACGCCCCTCCGGATCCGACATTTGCCCGACAAATTGCGCCAGACCGCTCTTCTCCCATAACGTTTGGCCCAACTCCGAGTTACTGAAGTGATCCCACATCACGTGCAGATTTTCCAGAATCGGTGGCATGTACCAAGAATGGCCCGAGTGATCGTGAATTTTATTGGACGCCGCCCCGTCTATTTCGTTGCTCTCGCCGGCAAAATTGGAAAGAAGCATCGGCAACAGGCCCATTATCAACTCGGAATTTCGACCGTTTCGACCCATCAGCATGCTTCCAATGTTCACGATCCCCTCTAGATCGATCCCAAGATCCTGCTTCGTTTCCACGCCTTTCGACGATCTTTCGGTACGATCCTTTTGGTTCGAACTCGTCACACCATCGAGGACCGATCCCAGCATCGAGAAATCGATGCCTCCTTGGCCGTTTTCGTTCCCCGAGAATAAACTTCCTATTCCCGAGACGATTTGCCCGACGCTGTCCAGATTAGACTTTTCGTACATGTTGCTCGCCTGCTTGAAAAACGCAATTGAGATAATTTCTTTTTCCTTTTTTAATACGTTTTTTAATTGTTCGAAAGTTTGAAATTGCTACCAATTCCATTTAATAATTTTATTTACTTCGATAAAATTCAAGATTTTTCTACTTTCTAAATTTTACGGAACGTGTACGTAAAATCTTGGATCGATACGTTACGACGAGATCTTACGAGGAAGCGATGATTTTACCTCGTTCCTTCCATCCGAGTCTAAGAAAGCTCTTGCAAGTCCTTGAAGCCCATTGATATTGTCCTTGTTCGAGAAGAAAGATTTAGCCGCCTCGAGGAACACCGTCGAGGCAGCCTCCTCCTCGCACTTCGCCACAATCAACAGGCCGAGCAGGATGCACGTTCTCGGCAACCGCATGGTCCTTCCTTTTTCTCTGCGAGGGAAGAATGAATTGTTAATAAAAATAAAAGGGAAGAAAGCATCGAGCATTTTCCTATTCGAGAATTTTTATATTCGATCTACTCGTCGAAGAAAGGAAAAGAGTCGTTCACCCTGAACGGGATCTCGTGGTCGATCGACGTGGTCGAGTTATTTTAAGGATGACGCGGGGTCTCGTATCCAGGTCGCAGCCAGGATTTCAACAGTGGGTATATAATACACCGGAAACGTTTCGGCTCGTGGTCACTCGAATACCGTTGCGCGTGGAATGTTATCGGACCAACGATCGAAGGCGGACACGTTGGGGCCATTGTCTTCTTAGGGCCCCTCTTCGGTCGCCGTTCAATTTTCTTAACGACCCTTTCTCTCGCCCTTGCGACGATCATCCGCGAGATGAATCTACGGAGTGTCCCAATCGAGAGGAAACCTGCCAACAATCGAATCGGGTGTATTCTAACGCGCGATTTCAGTACCGTAAACCGCATTGAAATTGACATTCTCCAGTTGGAGGAACGATTCGGGATAACGGTACACACTGTTAGTCATTGCTCCTCCAACGCGCCAAACTCGCGCCGAACAATTGGCGAACCATTTCGTCATTCAGCATCAGGTTCGTTCATTCATTATTCATTTCATTATTTTTTTGTTTCTTCTTTTTCTTTTTCGATATTTTCGAATCTCGAAATAATTTACATATTTCCTTATTACGATTCTTCTCTCTTTCCTTCAAAGAATCGCTCGAGATGAGTTTTCTCGAAACGAGGAACAAACGAGGAAAAGCAACGTACATTGGGAGAATATCGACGTTCCTTTCGATCGACTAACTTGCGCGAGCCTGCTTTCGTATTATGGATTTCGATCCCAATAGAGAGTGGAGGATTGCGGATCGTTGGCGCGCGGTCGAGAGGGAAAGCGAGGAGAACTCTCGGTTCGTGGTTGGTTTCCAAGGTCAACCGGCCATCGACATCATTTCTCGCCTTCTCGGGGGACCACGAGGTGTTCCGTCCACCGCTCGCCCTTTTCGTTCCCTTCCAATTTTCTTCTTCTTTTTTTTCGACCTCATTTCTCTCTCTCTCTCTCTCTCTCTCTCTCTCTCTCTCTCTCTCTCTCTCTTTCTTTCTCCCTCTTCTTGCTCGAACAAACAGAGTCAACGAGATAACGGTACAATTCGTGTATTATTAATGATTTTGTTCAACAACGCGTACCGTTCTTCTCGGATAGGTGATGCAGATTCCGATCTAAGATAGCCACGAATAAGAGAGCATAGAAAGAGAGAGAGAGAGAGAGAGACAAAGAGAGAGAAGAATGGACTTATTAGATGATTCAATGATTCATAGATTCTGTATACGTAACCGGTGTATTTTATTACGTAATTAAAGGAGCTCGTTAGACACGCTCAGAATACCTCTTTACAACGGTTATGTATGTACAATTTGCCATACGATCCATTTATACGACCAGACGTTGCTCTTTCGAGGCGCGAAACTTTTCCATCCTTGTTCCGCGATGCAAGCGTTTCCCTCGAAAAGCGGAAAAGCGAGTTCGAACGAAATAAAGATTAAAATAATAGTAGCGAATTTTCCTTTTCTTTTTTCTTTTCCTTTTTTCTTTTTCGTGAAATACATTTGTCAATCGTAACGATAACATTATTGCTCGGTGTTATCGTTCTTGGTTTATTTTTTCATATTGTTGAAACTGTTGTGACTAAATGAATAATGACAATAGCGCTTTTTTTTACGATACTTAAACATATAACGTATACATATATATTAATTATCTTGGATCATTTAAATATTTGTAATGTGTTAAAGTATCGCTACGCGATAAATTTCATTTGAAAAGTATATTCGCTATATTTGTTCGTTTTTTTTTTTTCTAATTCTTCGTCGCGTTAATTAATTAATTCGACACGATCGATAAATTTATGAAGCTATTATCGAGAAACCTTGAAGAATTATATCGAGTCATCGAAAGTAAAGAATAAAAAAAAAAAAAAAGTCGTTTCTCTAAATGAAGCAGAAAATAGAATTCGAACAGATTGAATTATTAAACGAATCATGAAAAATCATGTAAGCGCGACAACGGTATTTACGATCAACCAGAGCGTGTTCGATTTCGATGGATACGATCGTTGAAGCTTGACACACCGCTACGCGACACGCACCACCGCGTGACAGGATAAAACCGCATTCAAAAAAAAAAAAAAAAGGGGAAAAAAAACTTCATTCAACGATTTCGATCTCGACAAAATTCGAACTTCGTTCCTTTTTGATTCCGTATATTTCAAGAGTAGGAAGTCACACGCGTTGGAAATCTTTTCCTTTCTTTTCTTTTCTTTTCTTTCTTTCTCGCGAAAAAGAGTCGATGGATCGTTCAAGATCCAAGCGTTCCCGGGAAGATGAATAATTACCTTGGACCTTGGAGGAAAGAAAATAACGATGATGGGTTTGGCGATGAAGAGGAAGAGGCGAAGATAGTCCCGTTGGTCCCCGAGAGAGCCTTGCACACCTGACACGACGAAGGTTGTGGCGTGACTGCTCGTCGAAGGTAGCCCGACGAACGGTACTTACCTGCCTAAGCCACGAGCGTGGAACCCGATAACACCGTGCTTCGTTCACAGCTCTTTGCCACCTCTCGTGCATCCTCCACCTCCTCCTCCACGCATCCTCTCCAAATATTTTTCGAACCTCGTCCACGCGCGCCTCGCGCTCAATGGAATTGCTCCCCCCCCGTAAATTTTCCATTCTTTTCCATTTGCGCGGGTGTATGGCATTTCGATGATAATTCCGGAAAAAGTGTATCTAGAAATGAAGAATTCGAAGAAGAATTGGAATAAAATATATTATAATGGATATTATAAAAATTTAATGCGTTAAAGTAAGAAAGGTAGATACTTTTTTGAAACGTGGATGGATTAAGATGTTTGTGTATATATGAATCGGTGTATATAAAACCGGATCGCCACTTTCGGTGAGAGAGATCCTCTGCCAGCCCGGTTCATTGACCCCGAAACGAATTTCGGGGGAATACAGTCACGTCAACGCGGTGGTATGGCATCGGCTCGAATGAATTCGAAAGGTGGCAAGGTCGAAACTTCTTCAACCGGTTCCGTGGCTGTGGCCAACTGCCAGGATTTTAGACGGTGATGGGATGCCTCGACTATTCGTTTGGCATTTGACCACGTTTTCGCGTAATCTAATGGATGGGACAACAGGTGTCGAGTGCCAGTTTCCTCGGGCCGCGTTTAAAAAAAAATACCACACCATTTAGATACGCACGCGTGCTGCCCAGGCTCGAGAAACACCGTTATGAGATCAGAATTCTTGTTTTCATCCGTGTTTTGCTCGATGAACTCGGATGCTCGATAAGGAGAACTCGAGAATTTCATCGCGACGATGCAAAGGAAACGTTATTCCTTTGGATTCGAAACGCGAAGATTTCTATGATTTCACCCCTTTCGTTAATAATTGATGACATTTCGGAGTGTGTGTGTGTGTGTGTCATCTTGTGTAATATTTGCGAATATTACAATCACGGAAATGTTACGTTTGTTACGTTCCTATGGTTCTTCTTCTTCTTTCTTTTCTTTCTTCCCTTCCTGTCGGCAACTCTGTGTTTTTATATTTATATGAAAATATAAGCTTATCCGCACGTAATATCGTACGTGTCCGCGTGAATAAAAGATCAAAGACGTGAGACGGAGCTATATGCACGTAAGTAGGCGTGACTTTCGTTGTATACACGCGCCACGATACATATACGAAATCAAAGTGGAAAGTAGACGAGCGTGGTCGCGCGAGGGAAACGAATTGCGTAATACGAATCTGATCTCGGTACGATGGGCAAGAGAAAGGAGTCGATCGACAGGCGCATTCATAATTTTATGGTGCAGAGGATGGTGTTAAAAATAATTGGTATTTGGCCATCGAACGATGAAAATTCGTTCTTCGGCAGATGGATTTTCGCCGTCACGACACAAGTAAGTTCGAAAAAGTATGGCGGTAATTGTCGAGATCCTCCCAGGATCTTTCTTTTCGCGATTAGATCGGTATTATCTACATCCTGTCCATGGAAATCTATCGCCATTGCCTCGACATCGACGACACGATGGACGCATTCGTCATGGATCTTTCCGCCGTCATCAGCCTCGCCAAACTTTTTATCTTGCGTTTCAATTCGAAACACACTTGGATCCTTATAAATTCGGTGGTGAAAGATTGGTCGAGCGTTCACGATTCCCGCCACGAATACATTATGATGGAATACCTTAAGAAAGGACGAATCGTCTCTCTGATGATACTTTACCTGGGCTACGCTTCCGGATTTTCTTTTATCTTCAAAGCCTTACCTTTCGGAGATATTCTGCCGTTCCAGGTTCGTCAAAGTTTATTGTCTTTCGATTTCGATTTCGTTACATTACAGGAGAGTAATAATTCTCTTTGATGACAGAGAGATAATATTGATATTATTTATGATGAAAATATGGTATTATTTAAAAAAGAAAAAACAATTTTACTCGAAAATCGAAACTGTATTGATACTTGAAAAAATTTTTTTGTTTAGATGTTTCAAAACTCGAGAAATTTATCGATGAATCCGGATATTCCTTTGAAATTGAATTATTTCCTGGCATCCTATTGCGTGTTCGGATCGTTGCCTTTGCTCCATCACGTTTGCGTACTAGTGTTGCAAGGAATATTCATTTTCGTTAACGCGGTTGCTCATTGCGGCAACGACGGATTGTTCTTCAGTTTAACTATGCACTTGTGCGGCCAATTCGAGATCCTCAAGACGAGCATTGCCAAAATCGAGTTTGTCGATCAGAGAAAGATCGGTCCACTCGTGAAACGACATTGCCAACTCGCGCTACTCGTCAACGATTTAGAACAGACCTTCAACATGATCATATTTGTACAATTATTGATGAGCGCATTGCTGATTTGTGTGGACGGTAAGATTTAGATATTTGCTTTCGTTACGCATTAACAATAAAATCTCAACTCAACTCATCTCGTTTTCAATAATATTAATAAATGTTTTAAATAAAAGTTGAACGTTATTTCATATATTCTAATATTGTAAATTATTTCGTATCTAATAATATCAGAATGCGTTTATATGCGTATATTAAAACACTTTCGACTTTTATTTGAAACATTTTTTTAACATTATCAAAAACAACCGAGAATGATAAAGATATAAGGCAAATTGTGAACTTCCTAGAATTAAAAAAATTGTAAGATAAGCAGATAAATGGTAAGTAATAAAGGTAAGTATTTTAGATTTAAGAAAAATGTTTAAAAAATGTGCAATATTGCGAAGAATGAAAGCTGTAAGGTAAGTATTATTAAATATAAGGTAAGTATACAAAGGTAAGTATTATATAAGAAAAAAATTAATAAAAAAAAAAAAACTGTACAATATTGAGAAGAATTTATTATAAGAATTTCAAAAATTCCAGGAATTTGATACTGAATAGAAGAATTTTGAAAATTTCAAGAACTAGCGAAATTCTCAGAAAACATTCTCGAGCGACCTCCTATCAACTTATGTTCTCCTGATACAAAATCGAAATTTCGTCCAAAATTTTAATTTATTTCAAGAATTTGAAAAATTCCAGGAATTTGACGTAATTTCCAAGAACCGCCAAAATTCTTGGAAAAATTTCTCGATAGACCTCCTATCAACTTATGTTCTCCTATAACTTATGTTCTCCTAATACAAAGTCGAATTTTCGACCAAAAGTTTCAATTTCAAGAATTTCGAAAATTCCAGGAATTTGACGTCATTTCCAAGAACTGGCGAAATTCTTGGAAAAATTTCTCTATCAACCTCTTATAAACTTATGTTCTCCTAATACAAAGTCGAATTTTCGGCTAAAAGTTTCAATTTCAAGAATTTCGAAAATTCCAGGAATTTGACATCATTTCCAAGAACTGGCGAAATTCTTGGAAAAATTTTTCTATCGACCTCCTATCAACTTATGTTCTCCTAATACAAAGTCGAATTTTCGGCCAAAAGTTTCAATTTCAAGAATTTCGAAAATTCCAGGAATTTGACGTCATTTCCAAGAATCTTGAAAATTTCAAGAATTTGACGTCATTTTCCTGGAATTTTAAAGGTTCTCAGAATTTGACGTCATTTCCAAGAACTGGCAAAATTCCTGGAAAAATTTCTCGATAGACCTCCTATCAACTTATGTTCTCCTAATGCAAAGTCGAATTTTCGGCCAAAAGTTTCAATTTCAAGAATTTCGAAAATTCCAGGAATTTAACGTCATTTCCAAGAACTGGCGAAATTCTTGGAAAAATTTCTCGAGCGACCTCCTATCAACTTATGTTCTCCTAATACAAAGTCGAATTTTTGGCCAAAAGTTTCAATTTCAAGAATTTGGAAAATTCCAGGAATTTGACGTCATTTCCAAGAACCGCCAAAATTCTTGGAAAAATTTCTCGAGCGACCTCCTATCAACTTATGTTCTCCTAATACAAAGTCGAATTTTTGGCCAAAAGTTTCAATTTCAAGAATTTGGAAAATTCCAGGAATTTGACGTCATTTCCAAGAACCGCCAAAATTCTTGGAAAAATTTCTCGATAGACCTCCTGTCAGCTTATATTCTCCTGATACAAAATCGAATTTTCGGCCGAAATTTTTAATTTATTTCAAGAATTTGGAAAATAGTTTATGAAATTTTTCCTTAAATATAATTTTATACTTCTTATATTTTTATATACTTACTTTTTAATACTGTTTTATTGTTTTTGAAAGCAGGTTTTGTGTTTTTGGTCTGCTTGAGCACAAAGGACAACATCGGTGCATTGAAAAGCATGGTCCTGATGGTAACTTTACTCATCCAATTATATCTTTACGCCTACGCTGGCGACGCTCTCGAATCTCGAACCGAAGAAATCGCACAAGCCGCCTTCCATTCATTCTGGTACCAATCTCGAGGACGCACGGCAAGAGATCTAATACTGATAATCTGTCGTGGAAATTCCTCTTACCATGTGACAGCTGGTAAATTCGTTTCCATGAATATATTCACCTTTAAAGAGATTCTGAAAAGTTCAGCCTCCTATCTATCCGTCTTGAGAGTAATGATGGACACGTGAAAATTGTTTGATTATCAATATTATGTATTCATCTCACAATATTTGATATACTCTTCAGTGGTGTAATAAAGATGGTATTATTACTATTCGATGAGAAAAAACAACGAGATATTTTCCTACTAAAAAAATTCCTCCCTAAAGAAATTTCCAATAAAATATTTTCAAAAACTTATAATTGTTGCGTCGCGTTGAAAAAAATTGAATTGATATACTTCAGTTGTTTTCTACTTTTCCTTTCTCTATGACAAAATAGTTCTTCGTATTTCTTCATTGTCATATTTTCAGTCTAACTACTTGATGAATGAATATTGAATGTAAAATAAAAAACACACACTAGTTTTCGAAGCAAATATTCATGAGCTTTTTTATTATTTATATCAAAATATAACAAGAAAATGTTTACAATATAACAACTTTCGACGAAATTTTCTTGATAACACACAGTTGATATAGAAATGGTAACATCCTGAATAGATAGATAGTTAAGTGATTACAGCTGAATAAAAGATGATTCGAAAAATACAACGCGCAACTAGGAAAAAGAAAAGGAAGGAGAAGTTACATTGTATTCAAGTATTACTTAAGTATGATCGATTGACGATTTCTTATACCGTGCTGAAAAAATGAAGACAACATCGAACAAAGACTTCGCTTACGCTATGACCCCGTTGAAGTTCTTGTCATGGCCCTTAGGTACCTGGCCACTTCAGGTGTTCAATGCATTCTCGATCATACGTGCCATGTTTTCAACTTTTCTTGTGGTATGAAATTTTTGAGTCATTATATCTCTCAACTAATGATTAGTCAAGATTTAAGTATCGTTCTATTGCAGTTGCTAATGTTAGCGATACTACAAGTGGAATTATATTTGGACAGAAGCAACGCGGAAAATAATCTAGATGCTCTGGTATTAATCAATGGCGGCATTTTGGCAGTGGCAAAGGTAACATGTTTTCATGTACGGCCCATAGGACTTATCTCCAATTTTACTTCAGCGGTTAAGGATTACAACGAATTAAACAGTGAAGAGAATCGAGTGATTGTACGCCGACACGCTTACATGGGTAGAGTAGCGTGCGCCAGTTTAATATTTTGCTCGTATGTCGGCTCCACGCTTTTCATGACCGTGCCTATGCTCGCTGGGGATGAAGAAGAAGTGATTAATGTAACGGAAGAAAGTGCAATAAAATATCCTATGCCATCTGAAAATACATTAACACTTATAAATATGCCGAAAAATATGTATTTCGTGATTTTTATTGTTGAATACTTAATGTTGCTACTTACGAGCACTGGAAATCTAGGTAATGATTTATCGCGCACATAAATATCAACACTTGTTCGGGATATGATTTTAGTATTAAAATGTTTTGTTTAATTTTAAATATTTAGGTAGTGATTCATTGTTTTTTGGTATTGCCTTTCATTTGTGCGGCCAAGTGGAGATTTTGAGACTAGAATATAATAAATTGTCCAACGAGAACGAAAGAACAACGAAACATATTACTTTATTAACTAAGAGACACATTTACTTGTTGAAACTAAGCGACATGTTGAATGAAACAATTAGCTCTATTTTGATCGTACAACTATTTTCAAGTTGTGTGCTTATATGTACAACCGGTGAATATTTGCAATAGTTTTATTTCATTTAATGAAATAATATTTGATTAAACACAATAACATAATTTTATTTAAGTGCATTCAATTTATAGAAATTTATATCTGTTTCTAGGATTTGAATTTATTCTCGCTTTGAGCATTGGAAATGTCGTCATGACAATAAAAACATTTATAGTAATGTGCGTGCTCTTAACACAATTATTCGCATATAGTTACGTGGGTGAATATTTAAAAACTCAGACTGAAGATCTTGGCAATTCAGTGTACTTCTGTACTTGGTACGATATGCCAAAAAATGTGTCACAAAACATTATTTTTATCATT
>NW_006263476.1:52565-55674 GCF_000469605.1 Apis dorsata
GAGCTCAACATCCTGTTTTCTTGATGGCTGGGAAATTCTTTGTTGTCAACATGGAAACGTATATGAGTATTTTAAAAACTTCGATGTCGTATCTTTCAGTTCTCCGAGTGATGGTAAATTCTTAAAATTTTTATATTGAAGTAAATATTTTAAGAATGTGAAAGAATCTAAAAATTTATATCAGTATGATAAAGCACAATAAAATATTAAATATTACATATTTCGTTATCTATTAATGTCAAATACTCAAATTCTAATCATTTTTATTGTCAAAAATGTACAACAGATATCGTTTCTGTAGTTTATAATAAATAATAATTTTCGAAATAAATAACAGATGGCACTGTGATGTTGTTTAACATGGCTACATTAGCTAATACAACAAACAATAATGCAGATCAACAGATCACAGTGCCACCATGCGGTACAAAAATCATATATAACAACTAGCATATTTTTCTTATAATTAGTTGAAAATGATTAAAAATGATTAAATTATTCAAATATCAAATATATAACGATACTCTATAATCTTTTGTAAATATAAATATTTAATATTCAATATATTTGATTTAATATGTATTTATTAATGATAAATTTTTAATGAAAATTATAATCACATTTGCTTTGAATGCGCGAAAATATTTAAATTATATATATATTATATGTATGTACATACATATGTTAACATAAAATGTGATTTAATTAATTATAATCGTGATGTAATCTTATTACTATTTTGTATTAAATTGAACGTACTTACATATATTATACACGCATTTCTAATCTTAGAAAAAAATTAAAATGATTTTTCAACGAATTATATTTATTTAAAAAAGTGATTAGTATAACGAAAGAATTTTTCTAAATACTTTTGAAATTTTTAAAATTAAAAAAATTGTAAAAAAAATATTCATAAATAAAATAAAAATGCAGATAAGAAATGAATAACAAAAGTAAGTATTTCTAGAATAAAAAAAATATATCAAAAAGTATAATATTGTGAAAATGAAAATTTTAAACGATGAGTATAAAAATAATAAGTATGTCATAGATAAGTATATAAAATTAAAAATGTACATGAAGATGTAAAATTTTATCAAAATTTGTGAAAGAAGAAATTTAAAAGCATTTTATTCGAAAGTTTTAGTGTATTAAGACAAATTCTAATAACAAAAAAGATTCGTGAAATATTTCCATACTTATTAGTTATTTTTTTTATAATTTTTATATTCTTATATATACACATTTTAATACTTACATTTTAATACTGTCTAAGTTTTTTCTTTTCTTTTAAGAAATAGGATCTTTTTAGTTACGAGAAAACAGTTCTTTATGTTTCCATTTTATCATATTCTTAACTTAACAACTTGTAAATATTTTTTTGAATAAGCCTTTAGAAACTCAGACCGATTTTCGAAGCAAATGCTTATGGGTTTCTATTATTCATATCAAAGTATAGCAATAAAGTATCTACAAAAGTAATAACTTCAGTTGGAATTTTCTTAGTGACAGTTGATATAGAAATAGAATCGTCTTGAACGGTAGATAGTTAAGTGATTACAGCTGAATAAAAGATGATTCAAAAAATACAACGCATCGCTATGTGCAAAAAGAAAAGAGAGGAAAAGGATACATTGGATTCAAGCATGCAACTGAGTATGATCGATTGACAATTTCTTACATCGTGACAATTTCTAAAAAAATGAAGACAACATCGAACAAAGACTTCACTTACGCTATGACTCCGTTGAAATTCCTTTCATGGCCCCTAGGAACTTGGCCTTTTCAAGTGTACGATACATTTTCACTCATACGTACCATATTTTCAATTTCACTTTTGGTACGAAGTTTTAGTATCGTCGTATCCTCTCAAATTATGATTAATATCGTTTAAGAATCGTTTTATTGCAGTTGCTTATGATAGCAATCGTGCAAGTGGAATTATATTTGGACAGAAGCAACGCGGAAAATAATCTAGATGCTCTTCTAATTATTAATTGCGGCATTTTGGCAGTGGCAAAAGTGATGAGTTTTCGTGTACGTTCCACAGGACTTGTCTCCAATTTTTCTTCTGCGGTTAAGGATTACAACGAATCAAACGATGAAGAAAATCGAGTGATTATGCGTCAGCACGCTTACATGGGTAGAGTTGCATGCGCCAGTTTAATATCTTTTTCGTATACATGCTCCACGCTTTTCATAACTGTGCCTATGCTTGCTGGGGACGAAATAGAAATGATTAATGTAACGGAAGAAAGTATAAAATATCCTATTCCATCTAAAAATGCATTGGCAATTATAAATGTGCCGGATAATTTGTATTTCGTGATTTTCATCGTAGAATACATGATGCTACTATTCACGAGTATTGGGAATCTAGGTAATGATTCATTATATCAAATATTGTGTATTAAAATGTTTTTTTTTTTTCTTTATCTATTAGGTAGCGATTCAGTGTTTTTCGGTATTGTTTTTCATTTGTGCGGTCAAGTGGAGATTTTGAAACGAGAATATAGTAAATTATTCTACAAAAACGAAAAAATAACGGAACATTTTATTTTATTAATCAAAAGGCATATTTATTTGTTAAATCTGAGTAAGATGCTGAATGAGACAATTAGTTCTATTCTGGTTATACAACTTTTTTCAAGTTGTATTCTTATATGTACAACTGGTGAATATTTATATTTTTATTTCATTTCGTGAAATGACAGTGTAATATTATTTAAGTTTGCTATAACAATGACCGATTCTATTTCTAGGATTTCAATTTATTCTCGCTTTGAGCATTGGAAATATTGTCTTGATGATAAAAATACTTATAATAATGTGCGTACTCTTGATACAACTATTCGCATATAGTTACGTGGGTGAATATTTGAAGACTCAAACTGAAAGCGTCGGTAATTCGATGTATCTTTGCACTTGGTATGATATGCCAAAAAATATATCCAAAGATATTATTTTTATTATTATGAAAGCTCAACGTCCAGTTCTCTTGACAGCTGGAAAAATCTTTGTTGTTAACATGGAAACATATATAAGTATTTTAAAAACTTCGATGTCGTATCTTTCAGTTCTCCGAGTGATGGTAAATTCTTAAAAT
>NW_006263476.1:56086-59608 GCF_000469605.1 Apis dorsata
CAGCAAATATTTTAAAAACATAAAAGAATTTAAAAATTTGTATTAATATAGTAAATTTATATTAGTGAAATAAAATATAATAAAATATTAAATAATACATTCTTGGTGATCCATTAACATCAAATACTCGAATTCAAATCATTTTAGTGTTGAAAATGTACAGATATCCTCTCAGTAGACTGTAATAAATGATTTTCGAAATGTATAACAGATGGCACTGTGATGTTATTTGATATATGGATAATGAAACAAACAACAATGATCAACAGTGCCATCATGTGGCATAAAAAACACATATGGATAACATTCCTCTCTTATAATTTATTGAAAATGATTTGAAATGATTAGATTATTCAAATATTAAATGCATTATTATTAGCAATATTCTATAAACTTATGCAATTGTAAATGAATAATATTTTATGTTTGATTTAATAATATGTATTTATAAACGATAAATCTTGCATCATAATCACAATGTGTTTTTTAAATGCGCAGAAATATTTGAAATACATACATATGTAATACATGTAAATATAGAATGTTTAATTAATTAAAATTGTGATGTGATCTTATTATTGTTTTTTAATGAACGTATATATTATGTATTTATATGTTATATAATCTTCAAATAAGATTGAAATGATTTTTCAAAAAAGTATATTTATTTAAAAAAAGACTTAAATAATTACTTTAAATACTTTTGAAATCTTTAAAATCAAGAAATTGTAAAAAAATATTCATAAATTATAAAATAAAAATGTAAATAGAAGAAATAGTAAAGATACTTATAAAATTAATAAAAATAATATAAAAATGTACAATTGCGAAAAATGAAGATATAATAATAGAAAGATAAGTACAAAAACTATAAGTATTTCATAACTAAATATATAAAATTAAATTAAAAAGATATGTTTTTGTGGATATCAAAAATTTTTCTTATATTATATTCTAATACAAATTCGAAATTTTTGATAAAAAATTAGTTTAAAATTTTCTTTTGTCGAATTATATTTTTTATAAATTTATGTATAAATATTTTCTATGACATGCAAAAATGTATATAAAATATATATAAAAATATACATAAAAATGCAAAATTTTTGGAAATATTATTATATAAAGATAAATGTATTAGAAAAAAAATCTTCATAACAAAAATATTTCTATAATTTAAAGTAATTATCTGTCTGATGTTTCTTACTTACATTATAATGTCATATTCAAATCAGATTTCACTTTTTTAATCTTCCTTCAAGACAAAAACCAAATATATATACAATATATTACTTTACGCCTACACTGGTAACCGCATAAAGCATCTTCTCGGAGAACATATGGAGTAATATATTGAGGTAATTTGTCCTCGAAATTCAATTTACTATGACAGCTAGGAAACTTGTTATTATAAATATATTCATCTTCAAAAATATTAAAAAGTTTCTTTCTGTCTATTAAAAATAATGACGGATATATGAAAATTATTTGATTATAAATGTTATATATTCATTTTACAATTTCGATCTCTTTATCTATTCCATGAGGAAAAAATAAGAGATATTTTCAAATTTTTGGGTAATGTTAATGCATGGAACATATTATAATCTATTAAATATATCGCAAGCATAATATATCACAAGAATATGTGTTCATAAAAAGATATTTCGAATAATACAATTTTTAAGAATTCTGTTTGCATTCTTTGCTCGTGTTAAAAGTAATTGCAATTTAATTAACATTAAACATTTTCGTTGTTTTCTATTTTTTCTTCTAAAAAATAGAATCTTTTAGTTATGCGAGAACAGTTCTTTACTTCTTCACATTCCTAACTTGTAAAAAATGTTTCTTTCGAATGAACTCACTTTAGAAACTCAGATTAATTTTAGAAATAAGAAATAAGGAATAAGTAAATGCTCACTGACATGAGATTCTATTATTCATACTGAAATATAAGGAACAAAGTATCTACAACGTAATAACTTCCATCGGAATTTTCTTACGCGCAGTTGATAAAAATGGTAACATCTTGAACGATGGATAGTTAAGTGATTATAGTTGAATAAAAGATGATTCGAAAAATACAACGCGTCAGTCACTATGTAGAAAAAGAAAAGGAAGGAAAAGTTACATTGTATTCAAGTATTACTGATCGATCGACGATTTCCTACATCGTCCTAAGAAAATGAAGACAACATTGAACAAAGAATTTGCTTACGCTATGACTCCGTTGAAATTTCTGTCATGGCCCGTAGGAACTTGGCCTTTTCAAGTGTACGATATATTTTCACTCACACGTACCATATTTTCAATATCACTTGTGGTACGAAGTTTTAATATTATTGTATCTCTCAACTTATGATTAATATTGTTTAAGAATCGTTTTATTACAGTTGCTCATGATAATAATCGTGCAAGTGGAATTATATTTGGACAGAAGCAACGCGGAAAACAATCTAGATGCTCTTCTATTAATTAATTGCGGCATTTTAGCAGTGGCAAAGGTGATGTGTTTTCGTATACATTCTATAGGACTTGTTTCCAATTTTTCTTCAGCGATTAAGGATTACAACGAATTAAACAGTGAAGAGAATCGAGTGATTGTGCGCCGACACGCTTACATGGGTAGAGTAGCGTGCGCCAGTTTAATATTTTGCTCGTATGTCGGCTCCACGCTTTTCATAACTGTGCCTATGCTTGCTGGGGATGAAGAAGAAGTGATTAATGTAACGGAAGAAAGTGCAATAAAATATCCCATTCCATCTAAAAATATATTGGCAATTATAAATATACCGGATAATATGTATTCCGTGATTTTCATCATAGAGTACATAATGCTGCTACTTACGAGTACAGGAAATCTAGGTAATGATCTATCATGTACATAAATATCAGTACTTGTTCAGGATATGATTTCGATATCAAAATATTTTGTTTCATTTTAAATATTCATTTTAAATATTTATTAGGTAGTGATTCGTTGTTCTTTGGTATTGCTTTTCATTTGTGCGGTCAAGTGGAAATTTTGAGATTAAAATATAATAAATTATCCAACGAGAACGAAAGAACAATGAAACATATTAGTTTATTAACCAGGAGGCACATTTACTTGTTGAAACTAAGCGACATGTTAAATGAAACAATTAGCTCTATTTTGGTCATACAATTATTTTCAAGTTGTGTGCTTATATGTACAACCGGTGAATATTTGCAAGTTTTATTTTATTTAATAAAATAATATTTAATTAAACATAATAGCATAATTTTATTTAAGTGCATTCTATTTATAGAAATTTATATCTGTTTCTAGGATTTGAATTTATTCTCGCTTTAAGCATTGGAAATGTTGTCATGACAATAAGAATATGTATCGCAATGTGCGTGCTCTTAATACAATTATTCGCATATAGTTACGTGGGTGAATATTTAAAAACTCAAACTGAAGATCTTGGCAATTCGGTGTACTTCTGTACTTGGTACGATATGCCAAAAAATGTGTCACAAAACATTATTTTTATCATT
>NW_006263476.1:59644-60747 GCF_000469605.1 Apis dorsata
AAGCTCAACATCCTGTTCTCTTGACGGCTGGGAAATTCTTTGTTGTCAACATGGAAACGTATATGAGTATTTTAAAAACTTCGATGTCGTATCTTTCAGTTCTCCGAGTGATGGTAAATTCTTAAGATTTTTATATTGAAGTAAATATTTTAAAAACATGGAAGAATCTAAAAATTTATATTAATGTAACAAAGCACAATAAAGTATTAAATATTATATTCGTGATCTATTAATCAAAATTACTTTAATTTGAATCGTTTTAGTATTGAAAATGATCATATTGTGCAATAGATATCGTTTCAATTTATTACAATAAATGAATACTATAATAAATTTTCGAAATGAATAATAAATAATATTGTAATGCTGTTTAACATAACTTGACAGTATATAGAAAGAATATACAATTTTGAGAAAATAATAATCAATTACAAACAACAATGCAGATCACTAGATCACAGAAAACTATCATATAGCACAAAAATCACATGAATATTAGTATATTTTTTTTAAAATTAGTTGCAAATGATTAGATAATTTAAATACTGAATGCATAGCTCATGCAAAAGAATGATACTCTATGTAAAATAAAATACTTAATGTTTTATATGTTTAATTTAATAATATGTATTTATTGCCGATAGATCTTTCATTGCAATCACGTTTCGTATTTTAATTGCGAAATACATATGTAATTCATGTAAACACATATATATATACATATGTAAATATAGAATATAATTTAATTAATTAGAACCATAATGTAATCTTACTATCATTTCGCAATGGATATATTTAGATATATTATGCATGCTTTCTAATCATTAAAAAAAATTGAAATCGTCTTTCGACGAAAAAATATATTTCTTAAAATTGACTTGCTTTAAATATTTCTTTACAATTAAAAAAAATTGTAAAAAATGTTTTTCGATAAAAGAAAAATGCAAATAAGAAATGAGTAAAGATAAATATTTCTAGAATCAAGAAAAGTACATAGAAAGTATATACAATTTTGAGAAAACTTGAAAGTTATAAAAAATTTCCTCTTCACACGGAAATTTATCAATTCCTCTTCACACGGAAATTTATCAATTCCGCTTCAC
>NW_006263476.1:62372-63072 GCF_000469605.1 Apis dorsata
CGCAACCGAATCCAATAATTTTTAGTTACAAAATTTTTTTTTTTCCTTCACTTTCTTCGATCGATTCGTGAATGAAACAAATACGAATAAATGAATAAATTGTACGAGTGAAGAAATTATATGAGCGAGATCGAGGTACGAGTTGAAAGACGGAGAGGGAAGGAGGGTGGAATCGAGGGTGGAAGAACGTGGGAAGAAGAAGTTATTTTCAGTGGGAAGAGAAACAAGTCGAACAATTTCGGCTTTGATGTGTACTATGGTCAAACGGAGAAAGGGTTTCCGTTCTCTTTAATTTAGCTCTCGACAAGAGCGTCGGGATTTTGTCCGTTGCCGTTGCTTCTTTTACCTCTCCTCTTCCGCTTCTCTTCCTTTTTTTACTTCTCTGCTCGTTTCCCCACTCGATTGTCCACCCCCCTTGCTCAACCGTGTAATCTCGTCCTCCCTTTTTTTTAGCTCTCCTTCCCCTGGGAAAGGAACAAGTGACCGATTCCTCACCCGGTAAGGAGTTCGATTCTCGATCGTTCGAACAAATTTCGATAGATCCAAGACGTTTTCGTTTATATATATTTTTCATCGTTAAGAGTATAGTAATAAAATTAGAAGAAAAGGAAAAGGAAAAGAAAGACATTTTGCTAATTCTTTCGATCCAATTCGAAAAGAGAGAGAGAGAGAGAGAGAGAGAGAGAGAGAGAGAGAGAAG
>NW_006263476.1:63101-63429 GCF_000469605.1 Apis dorsata
CTCGAACAATGTTTAATCGTTATCATCGTTATCTAGACTCCAGCTTTGTGGAAGAAAATGTTCGAAATTTATAGCGGCTGTTCTACTATAGCTACGGGGACGGGAATCAGAGGCGAAGACCATCCTCCTCCTCGGTAATATTGCTTTAATTTCGTCGAGAGTTTGCAGCTGCGTTGGTTTCAGTTCGTTAAACAAGAAGGTAAACCAGAACAAAGGAATGTTAAGAAAAGTATTGTGGAAAGATGAGCAGGTAAATATTTCCAATCTGAAAATTAGTTTTCCATTAATTTCTTTCCCAGATCATTATTTCGAACGATAATTATATACA
>NW_006263476.1:63536-70038 GCF_000469605.1 Apis dorsata
AACGATAAAAGTTTCCAAATCTCCCTCCTCGTCTTTCCATCTTGGAATTTTTTAGACAAAAATATCGACACTCCTCTGTTAGAGATCTGAAATCACGACGAAGATCGAGGTATAAGAGAAAAGTTTTTCAAAGAGTTAAAGCACAGACTTTAGCGTAACTTCGAGAGTATCTCGTAAGGCTTCGTTTCTCGTAAGAAAAAAACTCTAGTTTATTGATAATTAGAAATTTTTCTGTTTCCTTCTTCTCGACGATCGTCGGTTGTCGTTGCTCCAATCTTATCGTTATTCCATTTCCATCTGTACTTCTGTATTTCTTCTTCGATATTCGAGTCTTAAAAAAAATATATAATTAAAAAAAATATATATATCTAGAAATATGTAGATACGTAAGTAAGTAACAAGAGATTAGAAATAAATAACGCACGATTCGACGATTCAATAAGCGAATCCTTCGAGCCAACGGTCCTCCTCCGATCGCTTTTAAATTAATGGCTCTCTCTTTAATTAGAAATTCGAGACTTGAAACACCGGTCGAAATAAATTATCGGATAAATAATTAAGGGAAAATATGCATTCGCAATTACTCGATTCGGTCGAATGCGGAGATTTGATGCGAGCGCATAAAGAAAAAGAAATAAAATGAAATAAAATAGAATAATATAAAGGAACGAAGGAAAGACATCCTTTTCACGATCAATCGGATGAAAAGTATAATTTTGGATTGCGTAATGAATTACCTTATTGAAACGAAGGGAGGGGGAAATTTTTATTAAATTTTTGATTAAACTTTGATGAGACTTACATTTGATCGATAGTCGGTCCTCTAGTTATACATACGAGAATTACACTTTTTATTGTTTTTTTTTTTTTTTTTCGGAACGGCGTTTCGGTAATTGATCGAAATTGCGTTTAAACTCATTTCCATCGAGGAAACCACAACGATTCTTCGACAACTTGAAAATATTTATTTCTTTAGATTTTCAAGAAAATATTTCTCTTGAAGTATTTCTGAAATTTAATATAGTTATTTTTTTTTATATTTCTTATATTCTTATATATTTACGTGTTCATGTTTCAATAATGTTTCAATTTAAACAGATTTCATGTTTTTAGTCTTTTTAAATACAAAGGATTAATGCATTGAAAATTGTGATTTCGATTGCAATAGATGCAAATATCTACACTGGCGATCGAAGAAATTGCACAAGTTAACTTTCATTTATTACAATTTCGAAAATGCATATCGAGAAATCTGATACTGGTAATTTATCATCGAAATTTATTTAAGTAAGTTGAAAAACTTGTTTTTGAAGTTTAACTTTCTATCTATCGATCTGAAAAATAATGATGAGGATGTGAAAATTATTTACTTATGAATATTATGTATTTTCGATATTTAACAATTTTCGATATGTGTCTTATAATAAAAATATTGTTATTTGATAAAAAAAACAATAAGATATTTTTTCAAATTTTTACATAAATATTAATGCATAGAATATACTATATTCTATTAGATAATAGAATTTTAACTTGGACTAATGTATAAAAAAAAATTTCCGACAATTCAATTTTTAAGAATTCCGTTTACAATTGCATCCTTTGCCATGTTAAAAGTAATCGCAATTTAGACATTTCAATTGTTTTCTACTTTTTTTCTAAGAAATAGGATCTTTTAGTTATAAGAAAACAGTCCTTTCCTTTTTTCAAATGTTATATTCCTGGCTTGCAAAGAATATTTTTTTAAATGAACCTTTAGAAACTTAGACCAATTTTCGAAGCAAATGCTCATGGGTTTCTATTATTCATATCAAAGTATAGCAATAAAGTACCTACAAAAGTAATAACTTCCGTCGGAATTTTCTTAGTGATGACAGTTGATATAGAAATGGAAACGTCTTGGACGATAGATAGTTAAGTGATTATAGCTAAATAAAAAATGATTCGAAAAATACAACGCGTCGCTATGTGCAAAAAGAAAAGGGAGAAAAAGAATACATTGTATTCAAGCATTACTGAGTATGATCGATTGACGATTTCTTACATCGTTCTAAAAAAATGAAGACAACATCGAACAAAGACTTCACTTACGCTATGATTCCGTTGAAATTCTTGTCATGGCCCGTAGGCACTTGGCCTTTCCAAGTGCACGAAATATTTTCAATCTCACGTACCATATTTTCAATTTCACTTTTGGTATAAAATTTTTATATCATTGTGTCTCACATGTTATGATTAATTGTGTTTAAGAATTATTTTATTGCAGTTATTGATGGTAGTGATTTTACAAGTGGAATTATATTTGGACAGAAGCAACGCAGAAAATAACCTAGATGCTCTTCTATTAATTAATTGCGGTATTTTAGCAGTGGCAAAAGTGATGTGTTTTCGTATACGTTCTATAGGACTCGTTTCCAATTTTTCTTCTGCGATTAAGGATTACAACGAATTAAACAGTGAAGAAAATCGAGTGATTATGCGCCGGCATGCATACATGAGTAGAGTAGCATGCGCCAGTTTAATATCTTGCTCGTTTATCGCGTCCACGCTTTTTATGACTGTGCCTATGCTTACTGGCAAAGACAAAGAAGAAATAATTAATATAACGGAAAAAAGTATAATAAAATATCCTATTCCATCTAAAAATGCATTGGCGATTATAAATATGCCGGAAAATTTGAGTTTCATGGTTTTCATCATAGAATACATGATGCTATTATTCACGAGTACTGGGAATCTAGGTAATCATTCATTATATTAAATATTTTTTTATGAAAATGTTTTTTTTTTATATAGGTAGCGATTCATTGTTTTTCGGTATTGTTTTTCATTTGTGTGGTCAAGTGGAGATTTTAAAATTAAAATATAATAAATTGTCCAATACAAACGAAAGAACAATGGAACATATTATTTTATTAACCAAAAGACATATTTACTTGTTGAATCTGAGTAAGATGCTAAATGAGACAGTTAGTTCTATTTTGGTCATACAACTTTTTTCAAGTTGCGTACTTATATGTACAACTGGTGAATATTCGTATTATTTTTACTTTATGACATTTAATAAAGCATAACAAAATAGTTTTAAGTGTATTTGATTTATTATTAAAATCTACAAAAATAATTTACAATTATTTCTAGGATTTCAACTTATTCTCACTTTGACTTTTGGAAATGTCGTCTTGACGATAAAAATACTTGCAGAGATATCCATTCTTTTGATACAATTGTTCGCATATAGTTACGTAGGTGAATATTTAAAGAACCAAACTGAAGGTATCGGTAATTCGATATATTTCTGTACTTGGTATGATATGCCAAAAAATATATCCAAAGATATTATTTTTATTATTATGAAATCTCAACGTCCAGTTCTCTTGACAGCTGGGAAATTCTTTGTTGTCAACATGCAAACATATATGAGTATTTTAAAAACTTCGATGTCGTATCTTTCAGTTCTTCGAGTGATGGTAAATTCTTAAGATTTTTATATTAAAGCAAATATTTTAACGATATAGTAATAAAAATTTATCTTAGTATATTTGTATAATGTAAATATAATATATTTTCGTGATTTATTGATCGTATTTTAAATATTTGGATTTCAAATCGTTTTAGAATCGAAAATATGTAATAGATCATCTCAGTAACAATCAATAATTCGTGTAATATTCGAGAGATGGCATTGTGATTAGCCAATCACAACAGATTAGAACGCCATCAAGCGGCGTAAAGAACATATATGGATGCTAGCATACCTTTCTTAGTTAAGACTGATTAGAAATGATTTTTTTAAATATTTTTTTTATCAAATATCAAATTCATAGAGACATTATATAATTTCATGCAAATATGTTTAATATTTTATATATTTGATTTAGTAATATATATTTTTATTTTTTATTATGTAAAAGATTTTACTCATCGAGATTTTTTTCTTTAATTTTACTAAAAGTTACTTATATGATTATCAGTAACTTTTTCATTCCTGTAATATGTTTCAAAAGCGCAGAAATATTTGAAATATATATTTAAAAATACAATATGGTTTAATTATTTATGGTTGCGATGTAAAGTTTTTATAATGAATTGAACGTATTTACATATAACGTTGTGCATACCTTAACCTCAAAAAAGAGTTTAAATGTTTTTCGACGAAAAAGTATTTTTTTTTAAAAGAGGTATTTTTATCTTAAGATGGCATATCGTTTGAGCAATAAAGAAAAATTTAAGTCATTTTTAAAAGTGACCAGTACCGCTACTGTTTTCTATGCCGGCGTCTGCATTTATCAGGGTGATGAAAACATTTACAACAAATTTGTCATGCCGTTTGTACAATTAATAGATCCCGAATTTACACACAATTTCGCAGTGAAAATTTTAAAATGGGGTCTTTTATCTAAACCAAATGTAAATGATCCAGCTTCTCTTGCCATTGATGTTTGGAATTTAAAATTTAAAAATCCAATAGGGATGGCAGCTGGTTTTGATAAACAGGGTGAAGCAATAGAAGGCTTGCACAAAATAGGATTTAGTTTTGTAGAAATAGGTAAGAATTATAAAATGAATCGTAATTAAACAATGTTATATTATAACATTTATTACAGGATCGGTTACACCAAAACCTCAAGAAGGCAACTCCAAACCTAGATTATTTAGATTATTAGAAGACAATGCAGTTATTAATAGATATGGTTTCAATAGCAAAGGTTATGATACAGTATGGAAATATTTACAAAAATTAAAAAAAAATCAGAACTTTAATGGTATCGTTGGAGTTAATTTGGGTAAAAATAAAACATCAGAAGATGCAGCTCAAGATTATATAGATGGTATTAAGAAATTCTCAGACGTAGCAGATTACTTTGTAATTAATATATCTAGCCCCAATACTCCTGGATTAAGAACATTGCAAAAAAAAGAAGATTTAGAAGATTTGTTAATAAAAATTAACAAAATCAGACGATCTATACAAAGCAATCAACCTTTACTATTGAAGCTCGCTCCAGATTTGTCCGATTCCGAGAAGCAGGACATTGCAAATGTAATACTTGAAGAGAAATCGAAAGTAGATGGTCTAATATTGTGCAATACTACAATAACGCGTAATAATTTATCGAGTCCTCTTAAAAACGAAACCGGAGGACTCAGTGGTGCACCTCTTACCGATATGTCAACCGCAATGATATCTGATATGTATAAACGAACGCAAGGTACTATTCCAATTATCGGAGTTGGTGGTATATTTAATGGAGCAGACGCTTATAACAAGATTAAAGCTGGTGCTTCATTGGTACAAATATATACATCATTTATATTTATGGGGCCACCAGTTATAGGAAAAATTAAACGAGAATTAAATGATATATTGAAACGAGATGGTCTGAAATCTATTAAAGATGCGATTGGGAAAGATGTCAATATTAGTAAATAATTATATACATAATAATTATTTGTTAAAATTATCCATATTATTAAACTATATTATGTTAAAATTATTTTATATAAATGACTTTGTTTTTTTTTTCGTTTAATTGCTACAATTAATTTCTGTTTTGAAAATATGTATATTCTATATGTATATTCTAAGTATTCTATATAAGTAATAAAACAATATTTGTAATACGCAACAATAATATTAATTTTTTTCATCATTTTAAAATTTATAACGACTGACGTTCTTTGCGTAATATTTATTTAAGTAAGTTATACAAACATTTTTATTTTAAAATATGTGTTTCGTATAATTATTTAGTATAACTATTTAAAAGCATTAAAATATATCTGTGGTACCTGACGTGTTACAACTAACGTATTTCATTTTTCGATCTGCGATCAGATCTTACGTACACTATGATTAATACTCACTGGTAATGTCTTCTTTTCGCGACATACTTACGATTAAACAAATGTCGGGACACACTTGGAAAAAGATTTTTACTCGAGCGCTTTAATATTCTTCTACTTTAGAATCAAAATAAATGATAAAATCGTCAAAAAACAACTACAATTAATTTCCTTATTATATCTTTTTCTACCCGCAATTACTTCTTAAAATCAATTTTTGGTACCATCGCTTTTAAACATTCTAACATCATCTACACATTGACAATATAAATAAATCGTGTATACTTTAATTAATAAAATACACGAGTATAATCGCTAAACTAGAAGCAACGAGAGATCGATAAAGAAATTGATCGTTATCAGGTTCACGGGCAATCCTTACACGTATTACATTTTCAGGTACACAGTTACAACATTCGAGAAAAGGGTCAACGTTAATGCAAACCAAGATTTCCTCCCAGACCCTGTTCTTTCCTCCACTGTGCTAATCGGATAGAGTACCAGGCCTGGAAGATGCAACGTAAAAGAATATCGAATATCTTTTTTTAAATCATAATTTTTAAAATATTTCTTTTTTTCAGAAAACAAGTATAAAAACCTCGACATCGGCTTCGGAAAGTCCTGTCTCGGCCGCCAGTAGAACGATATCGGCTGT
>NW_006263476.1:70210-75691 GCF_000469605.1 Apis dorsata
GTGCCCTCGGCCATCTATTGAACTGTTCCTGGAGAACAGCTTCTTGATCCGTGGTCAAACGAATGACTCGGGCATCGGATCCTCTGCTGGGATATTGCGGCGAGGCTGATTTCAACATTTTGCCTACGAACAGAACCATCATCAGTGGTTGCACTCAAGGCGACAACGATGATAAGAGGAGGGAAAATCGCGACAATTATCGCGACAAAAGACAGTGTGTGAATCAACGCGACGCATCGTCAATATAGGTCTTGAATATTTCCTTTTACGGATAACAAACACGTATGATACACCGTAAAAGCACGAGGATCGACCTCTCGATAAATTGACTTTCGTTATATAATATGCGTCTCGCATTATCATTAGCTTGCAAGTTATACGACTAAGGCGTGGTAATCGTAATAGTTGTATAATAACGCCGGTTATTACGTAAACGCTTGCAATGTTGTTTTGTATTTATCTCATGTTATTTATTATTGTGCAAGATTAGGCGCGATTAACACGCCAAGTCCTTAATTGGAAAGTCTTCATTCGACGAACAATTTAACAATGGGAAGAAATTTATTTTGGAACGAAACGATTGTATTTCCCCGGTTAAATTCGGTCGAATTTAAACGTCCAAATGATTTTTTTTTTTTTTTTCTTTTTTACGATTCTTGGAGCGAACAACAGCTGTAAAAATCCACGGGCGCGGAGAACGAAACGGAGGAACGAGAATAGCGCGACATTGACCCAACGTCAGGGACTCTACACGCTTTTGGATACATTTCAAGAGTCGATTACACGGGAATAACAAAAGTCGTGCCTGGCTTGCTACGTCTGAATCGCGTGTCTCATCGTGCGTCTCGCATCGATTTTATGCTATTCTTCTCGGAAACGTGGCAAATTCAGGATCGAAATGGAAAATAGGCGCACGTAATATTTTTCATTCCGGATGAAAGCAAATCGAAAGGAAGTTTTTCTATGAAACGTAATGTGGAATCACATTACCACTTTTTTAAGTGGTAACGATTCCGTTCGTTAAAAATATAACATGATAATATTAACGAGTGAAGAAATGAAATACGAGACGACAATAAAAAGGGGAAAAAATTGACGCGACGCGACGTGGCCAATTTCCCGCTCGACTTTTAAAAATTTTTCCACTTACTCGGCTCGGTGAATCTCACTCTGTGCGTCGATTTTTTGGGGACATAGCGATTCTTCGGATAAGAAGCGCTTCGTTCGCAAATGTAACACCTCCTTTCGTAAAAATACGAGGAATACTCGCTCATTTTTCGCGTTGCGTTCGGCTCGGTCGAGAAGATGATGAACGTTCGTGTGCGCGGTTCACGCGCGACTGATTCCTACCTGGTTTCTCCGCAATTGATTTTGCGCGCGTTAAGCAATTTAAAAATGTAAATCGATGCGTACACGTAGGAGATGTTCAGCCTTGATAATAGATATGCACCGATCTAACGAAAGACTCAACCGAGTCCACTTGCCAAAAAGGTTAATTATACAGTTCTGTTTCCGGTTCTGAATCACCGGTCCGTTAAGCCAAGTATTTGGCTCCCTTTCTTACGATCATCGATAAATTATCTCGCTATTTTTTTATTACGTTTAATAATAAACAACGAGCACTTGAACACGGCACGGGGTATATTTTCTCTGCCGTATTTTCTCACTGTGGAATTATTTTCACGGTTCGATCGATTTCAAACTCTAATCCTTCTGTAAGCGACGCTTTCTCTTCGAGATTAAGCGATTCTCCAAAGAGAGCATCAAATCGAACCCATCAACGATCTCACTCTAATACAAACGAGAGAGAGAGAGAGAGAGAGAGAATTCTGCCTCTTTAAACAGGCACGCCACGACATTTCAGTGACGACGTGTTTGTTGTTTCACGATGCGTAGGCGGCAAGTAGACGCTGCCTTGAGCCGTATGTTTATGGAGCAGCACGGCGGAATGTTAAACTTGACCCACAGATCGGATCGCATGCCGAGTAAATAGGCGCGGATGGAACGATCGAGGGCTCGGATCGGGAACTCGTTTATTAAAAGTCGGTAACGTTGCCAATGCGCTCGTTTTTTGAAACCGTCGGGCGAAAATGCATGGCGCGAATTCGAGTAAAATCATGTATAAAATAATACTTGGAAGCTCGTTTCGCGATCTCTTTATTTTGATCTCGTTCGAGAAGAAGAAGAAGAAGAAGAAGAAAAATATATATATATATATAGAAATTAGGTTGCTCAAAAGTTTAGAAGTTGTACAGTGGGCTATCCTTGATTTCTTCGTATAATTCGATCAATTTATCGGGCGTGCAATACATAGGTAGATCCTCTTGGCAGAATTGTAGAAAGTCGAGCAGATTCTCCTCGATCTCTTGCTGGTAAACGGAACCAGCGAATCTCGATTGGATGGTTTGAAGATCGTTCTTTTGTATCTAGATGTTGGTTGGCACAACGTATTAACAGAGGTTTCGCTTTCGAAAGCTAGATTCGAACTCACCTCCTCCCATTTCGACCGTATTAGAGCATGTATGCAATCGTTAATCAAAGATTGGCCGGATATCGCCTAAACAAATAATATTTGTTTTTTTCTTTTCTCTCTTTTCTTACTTTCACTTTCTTTCTTTTTCTCTCTCTTTCTTACCGTTTTCGACAAGAGCGTTGCACGATTCTCCACCCGAAGACAGTTGAATTTATCGTAAAATATGGCCAGGGCCCACGGTTCCCGAAAGTATTCGAAAAAGTCCACGATCAGCGATTCCTGAATCACGAGAAAATTGCATTGTTCGAATATATGCTCGAAGAATGAAAATGAGAAAACGCTTACTTTGAATCGCGCCTTTAAATTGTTCAACAGGCTCTCGTGTTTTCCCCACAACGAGCATATATGATCCACTTCGAAATTCTAAAAATTAACTTAATCCTAATTTTGAAAAAAAAGAAAAGAACGAGAATTCCCTCTTTTTTACCTTTTTGTTAAAACAGGTTATCGTCTCGACCACGTTGAACCGATTTAATCTTATCCGAAAGTAACCCATATCGGTTTTGCACGATCCCGTGATCAGCACTTGACCCTAAAACACTCGCAACAATTCAAAGAAAGATTTTTCCTTGAAAAAGAAGAAAGTATCAACAACACTCACGTAAATATCGAAACGAATCGCGATCTTGCGCGGCGTGCTTTTCCCGCATTTTCGTACGTAAAGAAATCGATAACCACCAGGTACGATGCAGGCCACTATCAATGGTAATCGGAACACGTATACCGACTCGAAGGCTTTACGTTTCGATGGTATGGACGCTGGATCCTTGCCTTGATGCTCGTTTTCGATGAACGATCGAATGATTTTCGCCAACTATATTATAAACAAGTTAAAATTCGAGGCGGTTCTCTAATCGTTCGATATCTTAAAAATCACTTATTATCATGTTTCATTTGCATTTTATCAGGAATTATTGTTAAGCTCGAGTTAAAGCTTCGAGAATGAAAAAATTCGCGAATTCTCGTATTTCGAGAACCGTTGCTCTGAACGATCTGGAAATGTAGAACGTTGATCTACTAACTTTTTCGCCGATCTCGATTCTGTTGAAGTTTTTGTGCTGCCAAGACTCGCTGTAATACCTTCTGCAATACTTGGTTATGGTGCCAGCAGCGAAGATCGACGGATCGTTCGTTCTCAAGTCTGAATCTATGACCAATTGGCCGTCGAACATCAATCCGGATCTACAGATCGCTGAAACGGATCGATCGTGGTGAAACGCAACCCTCCAACCCTCGTAAATTATACATTAACGATTGAAATATTGGCAATCACCCAAGAATATCTTCATGCCGATAGTCTTTTCGTAAAAGTTTATTAAAAAGTCGCAATATATCACTTTGCTCTTGCCCTTCGACTTTATAATGATCGATTCGATCATTTTACCATTTGACGTGTTCTCCAAGTTCCAATTAATCAATTCCCATCCCATGATTATTTTGATGTTGTTCCTCGTGATCGACTCCATCACTTCCGTGTACACCTTGAACATTTGATTTCGAAATCAAGAAAGTTTATCGAACGGAGGAGGGCTTATTTTCTCGTACTTCGCAATCGTCGAAGAACGCCTCGTCCTTGGCCTTGCACTGGGCCAACGGAGGATGGATCAACGTGATCCAAGAGCCATCCACTCCGAATTCTAGCAACCCTTGGAGAGCGCAGTAGCAATCTATGTTGTGCCCGTAAAAGATGATAATCTCTAAAAATAAATCGGAAAATTGATTAATCGTACAGCTGCATTCCGACCATTCATGTGCCCGATCGATTAACTTTTCTTTTTCAAATTTTCCGTCTGCCTTTTTATCTTCTCCAGGCATACGGCCGCTTCCGTATCGTCGTTGATCGTCAACATGTTCCAAGGCACTTCGTTTTCCAAAAATTCTCTGCGCGAAATCACCAATATTTTACCACATTTTTCTTTACTTTCTTTTTTTTTTTGTTCTTCGTTTATTACCCTTTCTTCTCGAGTTCCAACTCGTCGTAAAACTTGGGCTTTTGATACTGCATCCCGCAGGTCAAGATCAAATAATCGTACGTGATGTTCCCTTGATGCAACACGGTCACGTATTTCTCCTTCCTGTTGATCATAACAGAATGCAATCCGTATCTCGATTCTCGATCATCGATTCTCTTTCTACCTGTTAATCGTTATGACCGTCCCGTACACGATGTTGATCCAGACACGCGTGGGAATCTCTCGACGATATTTCCGGCAGTATCGGCCGGTGAACGGTATCATGCGATCGCTCAAATTGTTGTAATCATTGTCGTAAGGCAAACCGTTGGGCGATATCAAAGTGAGATTCGCGAATCGTACGAAATTGCAGCTAAAAAAATAAATCTATGAAACTTTATCAACCTTCCTCCAAACCCTTCTTTCGAACGAAAGAAGAAAGTAGACAACCTTCTGATTCCGATTTTTTTAATTTCTTAAAAAAGAAAAAACTGAAAAAATCTCGAAACACTAAGTGAGATTCGCGAATCGTATGAAATTGCGACTAAAAAAAATAAATCTATGAAACTTTATCAACACCCTTCTTTCGAACGAAAGAAGAAGGTAATAGACAATCTTCTGATTCCGATTTTTTTAATTTCTTAAAAAAGAAAAAATAAAAATCTGGAAAAATTTCGAAACACTAAGTGAGATTCGCGAATCGTATGAAATTGCAGCTAAAAAAAATAAATCTATGAAACTTTATCAACACCCTTCTTTCAAACGAAAGAAGAAAGTAGACAACGATCCTCCTGATTCCGATTTTTTTAATTTCTTAAAAAAAAAAAACTGAAAAAATTTCGAAACACTAAGTGAGATTCGCGAATCGTATGAAATTGCGGCTAAAAAAATAAATCTATGAAACTTTATCAACACCCTTCTTTCGAACGAAAAAAGAAGGTAATAGACAATCTTCTGATTCCGATTTTTTTAATTTCTTAAAAAAGAAAAAATAAA
>NW_006263476.1:75951-77687 GCF_000469605.1 Apis dorsata
CCGAAACACTAAGTGAGATTCGCGAATCGTATGAAATTGCAGCTAAAAAAATAAATCTATGAAACTTTACCAACCTTCCTCCAAACCCTTCTTTCGAACGAAAGAAAAAAGTAGACAATCTTCTGATTTCGATTTTTTTAATTTCTTAAAAAAGAAAAAACAAAAATCTAGAAAAATTTCGAAACACTAAATGAGATTCGCGAATTGTATGAAATTGCGGCTAAAAAAATAAATCTATGAAACTTTATCAACCTTCCTCCAACACTCTTCTTTCGAACGAAAAAAGAAGATGGTAAACAACCTTCTGATTTTAATTTTTTTAAAAAAGAAAAAACAAAAAACAAAAATTCGAAAACTTTCGAAACACTTTGGAATCAAAATCTCCGATTCGATGCGAGAATCTTGCCGATTCTTGAAAATTCATAGAAGAATTTCCTCTTAGTTAGTCTGAAAATTGATCTGATTTTTACCCAAGAGCAAGTTCTTCCACAAACGCGATGCCGCAATCCGAGGCACCCACGACGACTATCTTCGAATCAACGACATTACCAAGCATCATGGACAATCTTGGCGTCGTCAAGAAAAGCGAGAAAGGTTCGGTTTCTTTTTTAGGTTTCCTGTCCGTTTCGATTAGATTACGATACCGATATTTTATTCTTCGCCGGGGATACACGGGGATCATTACGGTCAAGCATATCGCCAGAGGATGCATACGTGTCTGAAAACGATGTGACGACGTGTATTCTTTTCTTTTATTTTCATCCAATTGAAATTTTGTGATTTCACAAAAGGTATCGATTTCAAATTTTTTTTTTTTACCAGCGTGCTCAACGAGCTCTGCTCGAGTCGATAGTAAAAAACAATGAAGCCGCTCAGACGTGAAATCTCGCTGATGATGAATGGTATGTGAATGGAGAAGATTGGCATTAGGATGAAATGGAGGATACGGGCGTAAGCGTTGGGTGGAATATTTTGTATCGCTATGTAATCCTCGATGTGATAACGTCGCTTGATGTACGAGGTCTCGTTCTCGACGCTGGTGTCGAATTCATCATTTCAAACTATTTTCTCTCAAAAATTTCGTAGAAAGAAAAAGGAATAAATTTCCATAGGTTTACCAAATAATTATAAGACCGATAATTATGTTGTTCCACTTGAAGATGTAAGAATACATGTCCGATCGTTTCTTAATCGTCGCTCTATCGAAATCGTGCAGAACATACTCCGATTTTCGAATCCTTTTTAAAAATTTCTTCAATAAGAACTTGTCGAGAGGCTTGCCAGCGCGGAGCGATATCCTACCCAGAAGAGCGGCACGATGCGTTACATACAAACTCATTGGAAAATCTTTGTTGCACTTCGGAGACACCCGCTGTTGAAAAATGTACGCGATCGATCAATTATAATCAATTTCGATTATAATACATATAAGCTTATCGTTGAAAAGAAATCGAATTTCGTACCACGAAATGATGGAGCAGAGGCATGAAAACGTGATTGGAGGGCAAAAGGATCACGCAATATTCCAAATCGGGAAAGCTCTCGAACGCGGCCTCGATGAAATTCCTGCTTTCCCGAAGTTTCATTTTCTGTTTCATCGCGAAAATCTCGAGAACGAACGCGTTCACTTGACCGTGGTAAACCGGCTGTTCGGGAATATAGATGTCCTCCAATTGTATGTCCTCGATTATGCTGGTAACCATCGTCTGTCCTTCGTTTTTTAAAAAAAAAAAAAA
>NW_006263476.1:77708-83242 GCF_000469605.1 Apis dorsata
ATCATTCTCCTTCTCTTTTTCTTCTTCTTTCTTTATGAACTCACGTGGAANCGTGGAACAACGACTCGACGAACGCGCTCGACTCCATTTTCGACTCGTAGTACATGCTAAATTGACGAGTTATCCCTGCAAGATCATTGATGAAACTTATCGTCGACGGATCCATCTTTTCATCTTTTATTTCCACCGGTTGTTCTGCCTGTTCTACGATCTCTTCCACGCTTTCTTCCGGAGAAATTATCACGGAGGATCTAATGCGGTTCGAATATTACCAAAAGTGGGGCTAGTGGATAGATCTACCAGAAGACAAATTGCCTATAAATACTGTTATCCGAACCCTTCCGAATCAATATCCCAAGATTTCTTTGTGAAAAAGGAGAAGAACGTCTCGCTGTCAGGCCTCATATATTCCTCCGGGAGTAGATCTTTCTTGTGGGGTTTTTTAAGGCCGTTGTACGGTACCAACTGGAAATTCTTCATCAGTGTGTCCACGTCTATGTTCTTGTTAATGAACATCACACCGGTTGCCCTGTCGTCCTCCTCGGAGATGATCAATTTTCGACAACCGTCGGGGTTACGAACCATCTCGCTCACGTAAAATTCACCGTAAAACTCTTTCAACAGAGGCGTTTCGGCGTCGATGATCGACACCACGTCGTCGTTATCCTCTTCCCTGTCGCGTGATCGAGAAAATGGAACGGAAATGATAAATATGAATGAAAAATAAATTCAAACTTTTCCACGATATTTTTTTTTTCTCTCTCCGAAAATGCACTACAACGATTCAAGGATCGTTATTTTGATCGTTAATTTTCCGATCAAAATTATTTAACGATCCTTTGATCGTTATAAATTAATAGAAAAAAAAATCGCTCGTTTAAAAAGAAACTTACACTACGCGGCGAATTTTCAACCTTGGCTTTTTCAGAAAACGATCGCTCATGTACACGGACTGGTACGAGGGATGGTCATTCTCAGAATTTAACGGAATCCTGATCATCTGTTTCTCGAAAATAATATTCTCGTCTGTAATAATAATAACGATAATGAACGATGAATAACCGAGAGATCGATCTATCCATCTATCCCTATCTATATATATATAGGCTCACTGAGAATGATCCGAGGAGGAATCACGATGAGTACGTATTCCAAATACGAGGTGACATCGAACAATCCGCACAGGAGTTTTTCGAAGAAGTGGCCGGTGTATCGGCTGTCCCAGACGAGCATGTGCACGAACATCGAGTTCTTTTCCGACACTTGTTGCGGCCTTTTTCAAACGAAATCCCGATAAGCAAACATCTCTCTCCTCCTTTTCCCCCAAAGTGTTCGAGCCAAACAAGTGTCCACTCTGTTTACCTGTACAACGCGTACAACCAATTTACCCAATCTTCCGGAATCACCGACGGCACGTTCGGATAATTGCAGATGCAGATGCCCGAAACGACCTCGCCTCTCTCGTTCCACTGCACCATCGAGTGACAACTGGTTTCGCTGCAAATTATCAACGTCCCCCACCCCCCCTTCCCGTTACCTCCTTCTGTATTTTTTCAGATATTTTTCGTACGATTCACACGGGTACAATACAACTCAGGCGAGACATTACAAGATACGTTCGATGTTCAAGTCCCCGAAAATTTCATACGTTTCCGGCCTTATCAATCGTTCCACGTTAGGCAGATCGGCGTGCTCCATTGCCCTCGAGCCGATGATCTTCGCCGCCGGTTCCTTACTCCTCTTGCCGAGGAAATATTGCTCCGGATTGCCGATCCATATGTTCATCATGTTGCACAACCAACGGATGGATAAATCTTTCGAAAGAAACCGAAATCTATCTCTCGATTCTCTTCGAGCGATCGACCGATTTAAATGGTGGATAATTTTGCTTTGGGGACTATATTCAGAAGGGAAGGGAAAAATAATAAATCGATCGAAGGGGAGGAATGATGAACCGATGAACGATCGTTGATGCAACGATTGCATAGAAAATGGAAGATTTATCGATCGAAGATGGAATAATCGTGGGAAAAAGAGAGGCTTACCGTATGCGCCCAATAAAGGCGACCGACTTTAATGCCCGCAAAAAAGGTAATAACGAAACTCCTCGAACGATTTAAACGGAGGGGCAAAGTAATTGCTTCGTGTTCTCGCTGCTCGCTAGTACCCTTCTTGTAACTCGGCTTTCTTCTCGTCCAAGTGTTAAGCCACGTTCACAATAGCCTCGCTTCGAGAGGAAATAACGAAAACAGAAGTGATCGACGCGTTCGAAAAAAATTCGAAGAAGCGGTTTTATTAATTTTTGAAAGGCGAGCGTAGAAAATAATAAAAAAATCGAAATCCAAACAAGCAAAAAAGTCAAAGACTTTTTCTTTCATATTTCTTCGAAAAAAAATTCGTGTCATAAATGAACAGGTTTTAAATATTCAAATTTACAAAAGAAAAGAGAAAGAAAAAAAATTGAATCGTAATTTGAATAAAGAGAATTGAAATAATATGCAAATTATACGAGAATAGAATCGAACAGCAGGATTACTACAGTTCCTCCTAGTTAACTAGTTCGAATGAACGATCAAATTGTTTTTCCGGTCGCAACGTGCACGCATCGCGAAAGCCATTTACGTTGCACACTTGGTGCTGGCAAAGCGACTGGCACGTGCTCGATCCGCAACGCAATCGACGATAAACCGACACGACCGTTACGATACATTGCTTCGCTGCAGTTTTCGTCCGTTACATATCCTAAGTCTTCCCCGTTCATCGGGCTTAAAAGGCGATATCGCGTACAATCGATTTCTCTCGGGCACGGTGGTAAATCAAGCTTCACCAAGGACTCGGTAACGATTCGCGTCATGCAACAACAACGGCTTGTGTCACGATATGCAGCCTCAAAAATGCACACCTGGCTCGAGCCATTTTGGCACCCAGGCCTGCTTTTCGAGGCGGACTTACTTTTCGCGTTAATTTGTCTATCTTTTCACTTGTTGTCGTTACTAACTTTGAAGTTAAATATAAACAATATATATTCTTACGTTTTTCGTTTAATTGTTTATACATGTATCATATTTGTTGATTTGAATTTTTTATGATCTATTTATGAGCATTTTTATTTCACTTTTATATTTCTTTGCTTTTAATTGTTTCTATAATATAGTTGAGATTTTTTCTTGTATCTTTTTTTTTTTTACCATGAAACATTTAATATTGCACGATGATCTATTGCGGATTCGTTTAAACTAATTAAAAATAATTGAAAGAATGGACGATATTGAAACCGCAGATAAAAAATATGCATACGCACAATGCAACGATGGTTTGATTATTTTCAGATTTATCGATAATCAATCTCTTCTGTTCGCTTTTAAGAACAGAAATCCGCCAACAGAAACCTCTTCTTCATAAGTTTCTAATTAGCTCGACTGGAGATCCGTCGACTGATTACAAGCCGTGAGATCGTCGCCGAAGAAGCGCGGTGTACACAGAAACGGGCTTTTATTAATAACTGCAAGAAACGCGGAAACATCGGGCCAAGGTTTCTTTTTCCAACCGCGCTGATGTTCCTACTTGTTATGATTCGTGAATCGAAAAATTCTTGCGATAATTCAACGGGAATAGCTAAATCAGCGAGATCGATACTCGCTTCGTTTGAGAAATAACGCGCAATATGGACCATTGAACACGCAACGACTCGTAACGAGTTTTATTACGTCAGACCAACCACCGCGTGTACGAATTTCCGACTTGCGAAACCGACGCAGCTCCTTTACTTTTACTCCGCCAATGTTCCCACAATTCTTCGAGTATCCGCAGTTACCCAGCAACGCGATACGAATCAAAGGCTTGGATTTTTTGCCCCGGGAAAATAATAATCCAAGTTTTCGCTTCGCTGGGGATGCGTTTCGCACGATTTTTCGAACAATATGTTCATTCGATTTGGTAATACGTCGCAGTAAACGTGGTGTGTCATTACGTCATTGGTCTTCTTATCTATATATTCAGGTATAGTAAGTTAATTAACGCGTTCGATGGAGTGTGGAAGTTAGTGAGTCGAGACTAATTTTATTTGTCTCGAAAACGTTCTAAATATTCTCTCTCTCTTTCTCTTCGACAATTTAAATTATCTATTTCGATCTAATCGTTTGATTTGATAACGATTAACGTGGTATAGTGTACATATGTGCATATACTTGATCTCAACGTGAGCTATAAAGAAAAAAATTAGTCTTTACTCAATTAAATATTAATAGAGTCTCAAACCTCGTCGATATTGTATATATACAATCGTATTCGAATTTCCAGAGCTTGAGAAAAATTGATTCTATCTTACCTGTTGATCTCTCTAGGTCGGTTTGTCGTTTCGAATAAAACAAACGTTGACACCCTCACTCAGTGGCGGTGCGCACCAGACTGAGATCAAGTAGCGGAGTTTCGAAGATCGGGCAGCGGTCTGCAACTGCAATGTAAAAAAAGTTCAGAGAGGAGGAGTGGGGAACAGGCTGGGAAAGTTAAGTTACTTACCTACCATTAAGTGGATTCGAGTCGAAAACGGGAAGTAAACAAATTCTCTTTGCATCTCTTTAAACATCTTACTTTCTCTTCCTGATTTTATTTTATCTATTAATTTTCGTTTTTTTTTTTTTTTTTTTTTTAGATATCTTTTTTAATATCATGGATTATCGTTGAGTGAAATTATACAAAAAGGAGGACATAAATTGCATTTTGAAACGTGACGTTTATTTGCATTTTTTCACTTTTGACGTTTGTTTAGTCTGCATCTGATTAAGTTAAATTAAGAAGCAACGAAATCATAGGAAATCTAAAATTGGCCGCGCTGTTGGTAACTACATACGATAATGCGCCCTTCGCTTAGTTCGTATCATTCGCGTTCGAATTGCTCTAATTTTACAGACGTGCAGAGAATAATTTGCGAGCTAAATCGTAGCTAGAAATTCTTCCTATTGATATTGTACACGTGACCAATCAGGATAT
Source organism: Apis dorsata (assembly GCF_000469605.1). NCBI lineage: Eukaryota > Metazoa > Arthropoda > Insecta > Hymenoptera > Apidae > Apis > Apis dorsata. Next base: position 82,698 of record NW_006263476.1, read on the forward strand.
TGAAGTAACGATGACGCTTTAAAAATATAAGATTTATTACATATGCTCAAATCTTACAAATAAGACTCCGTACAATCGTTATTAAATGTAATATGATAAGTAAACAATGATTTCCAATAAATTAGAAAACTTATAATTTTCGCTGTTATCTAACTATCACAGATGCTTATGGATTTAACTCGAAACGACAGAGAAAGTGATTAAAGTTAAAAAGAAAAAAAAAAAATTTGCATATATCCTTGATAAAGTGAACGTATCTGGAAGAAGTAAAATACGCGCATTTGAGATAGAAAATAGCATATGTTATATTTATTATATATTAATTTGATACCAAAACTGATCATTTGACTATATTCTATAACGTGTAGAATTATGTGTTTGCTTTCCTCTATCGATTTCGAAAAAAGGTTAATCGTATTAATATCATAACTTTATTATTATAACACGAGAAATGAGCTTACAAATTACTTACGGTAATTTGTAAGTATGCAACTTATATATATATATATATATATTGTATATATATATATATATATATATATATA
>NW_006263476.1:83287-88428 GCF_000469605.1 Apis dorsata
ATGATCATATTATTATCATCATCTCTCACATTATCACCTTTCATTTGACGATGAAAGCTCAAAGTAAATTCGCATATTCAATAAAATACACGATAATTCGGTTGGTCGTATCCAGGGACGTTTATTCTGTAATGCGATACGAGCGATACGAACTTTTCAATTTAAATCAATGGAATATATTGATTTATAGAGTAGTAGAAGATTATAAAATGGAAGAATAAGCAGAATGAGTGCACGGAAGCTTGAGCGTTGCTTATGTTCGAGAAAGTATAAAAGCAAATCACATGTATATAATTTTTGATTCTAACCAGTAGGTATCATAAGAGAAATATTCTTATAAGCTAAATTTAAATGGTAACGGAGTTTTTCTCATGGTGGAATTCCTTATTGTTTTTTTTTTTTTTTTTTAACAGACTTCAACATTATCGAGAAACGTTTAAAGTAAATCGTATCAAATTACTGAAATTTGAGCGACTTACAGGAAACGAAACTTTTTTTTTTTTAGGCAAGATATTCGGAGATCGATATTTTATGACTTTAAATTTTCGACTCTTAACAGTTTATCATTTATTAAAATTATTCGTCTTTTCACCTATCTTCGTTCACTCCGGGAACATTGTCTTCAGCATCTGCCACTACCCGTTGTTCGGTGGGGATAATCTCGTTGCTTTTGTTTTGCGAATTCTCAACTTTATACAATACATCGTGGCAAAGTGGACAACGATCTTGAACGTACAACCATTTTCGCAAACAGACGCTATGAAAGTAGTGATTGCAACGCGTGATCTTGGCACTTTGCATCTCTTGATAACAAATAGCGCAAACATCATCCAGCATTCGAAGCTGCTCTGCCTTTGCTTCGGGCAGAGAATTGATTTTGTTAACGGCTGATCGACGTTTCATGAACACGCTCCAACCGGCTTTTGCTTCGCACCATATATTAAAATAGGCATGGATACATATCATAATGGCTCGAATTGCTCCACCAGATTCGAACACTAACATCCAAAATCCGTTGAAGAAGAGAATAATACCAAATGTAAATTCGACCGTATTACCGAAAGATCGTATTATATATACGCAATCATCAAGTTGTTCCCAAAATACGCTACGATAAGCATCGATCAGAAACAAAGAGTAGATAGCGAGCGAAACTAGCACTTTTACAATTACTTCGATACTAAACACCGATACCGCAAGTAACCACGTGTTTACAGTATAATGGGACCAAAGATATACTAAGAGTGACACTGGAAATAGTATCAAAAATACGCAAACTGCCAAAGCACGAATATGTCGATGAAGTGCTGGATTATGCGAAGCGCTGAGCGACATCAAAAGTGGATTTACGATATTGTGGACAAAATGTAGAACAGCCGTAAACAATAAACAAAAATTACGACACAATCTGACCAAACGTTTCTCTCTATCCAAACTTGTTAATCCAGTTTGCAAGGCCAGCACATAAAATAAAATTGCGGACACAGTACCGATACTCTTCTCGTCTTCGTCTTCCGTGAGCAACACCCATTGAAAGAAACATCCGATATAATCGCAAATAAATGAAATTATACTTGTCATTCCCAAGACGGCCGTCAATGTTTCGCAACCATTGACTAATAAACTTCTAATCATTACGTAATAGGTAAACGTCTCTTCACCGTAATGATTTCCAAGGATCTGAAACACTTGTCCTCCAACTCTTAGCATCCAAAACATACGTAATACACACGGAACGTTCAATCGGATCCATTCGGTTTCGGCAAGTGCGGATAAACCGTAATTGCTTATGAAGTTACGTGCATGTTGATAACCCATATAAATCGTGTTTAACATAGTAATTCCATTGTACCAAATAACAAATTTACATACAGCTAATGGAAGAAGAGCTGCGAATACTGGCACATGATAGAGAACTTGCGTCTGAAAAGTTATGAATATTTAATAATATGTACATAAATGTAGAAATGACTTATATTTTATACGTGATATTTGAAAATATGAGAAACATTATATAATGTACATGTATATAAATCAAAGTATTCTATATACAAATATGTAAATAAAAATCTATTTTTCAACATGCAATTGTTTTTAATTGAACTACGTCGAAACATATTAGCAATTTAAATCGATTTAAATTAAATTGAAAATAAAGTTCTCGAAAGATCGCTTCATTATTTAAATCTTTTTCTTTCTTTTCTTATTGTTCATAACATTCAATAGAGATGTTATAAAACGTATAATTAAAATTCGTGATAAAGTAGTTTTGAAAATATATTTATCTAATATATATGAAGTTCAATTTCATAACTTACCGGCAATGGACAAATGCCCAAGATCGGCGGTGCCATAAAACTTAATACAAGAAGTTTTTGCAGAATCGGATGTCTTGGTGCAAGATGAATATAACAAAAAATGCTAGCTAATAAGCATTGTAGTACATAATTCTGAATTATTAAGAAACCTGGTCCTTCGTCTAAGATATATTTTAAATCAAGAGTCAAAATATCATCAAGTATGCTAGTTGTGTATTCACGTTGTGTGCTCACATATGTAATAATAGCTTTCATTGTACTAATATTTGACCAATAGGATATAAATATTGTCCCTACTGATATTAAGTATACATATACAATTATTAGATGTTTTGTCCATAACATAAATATGCATATTGCAGCTATATATCCTGAAAAATAAATATTTAACAATGAATCATTGATTTTTATTTTAATTTTAACTGTAACATTTCTATTTTTATATTTTTTGTTTTTTACATTTAAAATTATAAAAGAAAAAAGAATAAAATAATTTTTAATTTTTTATATTAATTCTTTATGATTTATAAATTAATGGTTTATATATACTTTAAGAATGCTGCATATTATAAAGTTTGCTTCTTTTTAAAATATACTAATCTATTGAAATCAACTTTATAACTTTGAATATAAAATTTCTATAATAAATTTTATTATTTTGAATCTAATTATATTATAAACAATATGTTTTATTTTTCATTAAGTTTAAAATAAAAATTTATCTCATTCTCTAATAAAATAAAATTACTAAATATCTTTGCTTAGACAATAAAATATATTATATTCAAGAATCTCTAAATGTATATAATATCTTACCCAAACAGCAGCATAAAAACTTCAATGCCATTATAAAATGCATTTTATAAGCAAAATATTCAAAGTCAAATGGTTGTAACAATGAAGTAGGTATTATTGAATTTACAATGCTGTCTGAAACTCTTGATATCTTAAAACCACGTTCTGTGCTATAAAGCACTACATTGTCATTGGATAATCCAAGTCCAATTCTAAGTAATTCATCTATGATAAATAAAGGTGGAACTCTAATCATAACATCCGCAAAAGTAAGTAGTTTTTCACGCATTGATGTATCCATTATTTTTTAAATTTTTTTCTTTTGTAATAGATTTTAAAGATAATATTTTATCCTTAAAAATTAATGATTGAATTTTTCCAAAGCAATTTAATTCAATTTGTTTAATACCTAAATATAAAAAATGTATGTTAAATTTATAGTGTAAATTAAAGTATAAGTTAAAATTAATTTTCTATGTTTAAAAAATTATTAATGTTAAATTATATACAAACTTACCTTTGAAATTATAAAATTCACAGGTATCATATTCTCGAAATACGAGTTTAATTAATAATTGGAATAATTTTTGTTATTGAAAAGCGACTAAGTCAAAACATTCTAAGAATTGTGAACTGTAATTTGTTTATAATTAACAAAGGGAAGTAACGAAAAAATGATTTAGATAACGATTTAGATAAAAGGATATTGCAGAAATCCAGAAGTATATAGCAATAAAAGTTTGTCGATTATTCTTCCCTAGTTGCTGTTTACAATGTGAACTGAATCGTTTGTAGATATTATTAATAGGATTTTATCATAGTGCGAGAATATTGCAACAACAGGCAGAATACGTAAATTTTTAGCCTTCGAATTTCTGTCAAAGGTCTTTCCTTTCTATTCACTTCTACTTATAATTCTTAATATCTATTATTCATATACGATGACAATAATAAAAACACTTGATTGAAGCGAGATTTAGATTAAACTACGTTTTTAAAATACGCGTAATTTTCTCTAACGTAAAACACTGTTACGTATACTTTAGAGGTTAAAGGGAAACATGCACGGAGAATTTGAACGATTTGATCAGATGGCGTTACATTACTTTAACTTTATATCTATACACTAGTATATATATATATGTATGTATGTATATATATATATATGTACATCATATTTGATGTAGTCTTATAATTTATAACAAATTTTAATAATATATTATATATAATTATATCTATCAAATTAAAAACAAAAAATATTGTTGTATTATCAATATTACTGCATTATATTATTAATTATTAAAATCATTTGAAAATAAATTTATAAATAAAAATAAGATAAAAAAGATAAAATGTTGTAAATGTAGAATAGAATATTCATAAAATTATGATTTTAAATTGATTACTAGACATAATATATACTATATCATTCACTATTAAATAGGAAATATAGTATCAATAGAAATAATGTAACGATACATGCAAAATCATTATTTTTCTTCAAATTATGTTCTACCTACCAAATCACATGCTAAATACAAAACGTACATGCAGTAGAAAAAGATATATACATGTTCACAATTATAGATTTAATATTGATAATTTTATTATGCAAATTCATAATTTTATTGTTAATAATATCATCATTTACTCTCTTTATCGTTCGCTCACGAAAATAAAAGAAGATGGTGATTGTAATGATAAGATACTGATAATAAAAAAGGAAGGAATAGGAATGAGGAGATTAAAATCAAATTTCAATTGATTTTGGAAGCATACTATCGATTTTAAATGAAAGCAATGCAAATGCATTTTTAATAACGTTGAATATGTTTTTTTTTTTTGGAGGTACATCTTTTTTTATATATAAAATTCATATTCCCCAAAAGAAGATTCAAATATATATATATATATACATATATATATATTTATATATATATATATATAATAGAAGAAAATTATGAGAAAATATAAAATTGTAAATAATATCTAAAAATTATAATACTATTTGAAAATAAAATTCATTCA
>NW_006263476.1:88490-95114 GCF_000469605.1 Apis dorsata
TTCTTTCGTGTTCTTTTTTTATATATCTCATATATTCAACGTTTAAATGCATATGTTATTTTATCCCGAAATAAGATAAATAAATGATTATATGATTGAGACTTCCTTCTGCTCTTTACAGGCATGCAACGAGACATACGTGCAGAGTACAGAATATTCATACTGTCATTCATTCAGAACTAGCTACCATATAACTTATCTATGTATATCTCGGCGCAGTGTTCATTCGTTTTTTCTGAAATATTCGAATCGTAATGCGCTTGCATATGCTATTATAATGCTACATCATAGAACAAGTGTCTTTTCATTTATAATTTCTATTGTAAATCCATACTCTTCATTTCGCCTTTATTCTGACACCGTTCTAATTATTTATGATAAATCTCATTGACAATGTTTGCGCTCGCAGCATTTAATTCGATTTTACTTTTATTATTTCTTTCTTTTTTTTCAAACAAATCAACTGCTATCTTGAGTGTAAATTGCCATTTGCTTTTGGAAACGTTGGCATTTTTGAGGCACATTATACGGTACAAAATAAACTCGGTAATCTTGAAGATATTCGAATATTAAATATATTAGTCGAACATTTTCAAGATTTTCCCAAGCGTTTTTTTAGAAGCAATTACGATCAGGTTGAATGAGAGTCAAAACCAGGAGTGAAAATTATTATTACTCGATTTCGACAGTTTTGCTCATTATTTTCTCATTTATGCTTTACATCATTCTTCTCACTATCTAGATGCCTTACGCTTTCTTCAAATTACATCAGTTCTGTGATCTTTTACATTTTTGTAACGTAAATTTCTCGTAAAGATCTGTACCGTGCAAACAGACGTAATTAATTTTGAAAATCTCGAAAAGAACTCAAATGTTTTTTTCTCGATTTGTTTTTTCCCGCTGAAAAGATAATAGAATACAATATAAAACAGACAGTAAAAATGACAGTATTCTTTACGCATAACATTCTATGGCACGATTCATCTTAACATCTGACAATGGATACCATAATTGTTCTTTTTACCTAATTGCGTGTTTTAGCGAGAAGAAATGAATTATAGAACAATAATTAAGAAAAATATGAATCAATCTTATACAGATAAATCTTATACAAATAAATTTCTGAATATTTTGAGTCTCGCTATTGGAATTTTGTTTCATTATATTTCACGCAAGACAGGTAAAAAGACTTATATGTATTCACTATAAAATCGCTAAGTATGGACTAATAATACATGGTACCTTAATAAAAATAGAGTTTCAACATTCGGCTAGTAATACAATGACGTTTATTATATCACAACGAGACAGGTCCTGCGTGCCAAAATTCTACTCTGCTCAGCGATTTTTTTTATCTTCATTTATGTCAATTCGGATTGTCCGATGCACGGATGCAGCGATGATACGACCAGTTGTAAGGCATTTTTTAATATTCAAAATGTTTTTTGAAGGGATCCATACATACGAGACCTCCATTTCACCTCACATATCAAGCAAGCGGATACAAATTGCATTTTCTTTTAAATAAATTTTATATCTAGTTTAGTTTAAATCAATATAATCCATTATTTTTGATAGTTTGCTATATTTCACTTGTCTCATATTCATCGATCCCGTTAGCATTCGATTTTACAAATATTAAAGAAAGATCTAACGGGAGCCCCGGGCTCTTCGTTGCATACTTCAAGTGTTTCGGAATATAACGGTTTCCGTAAAACTTTTTACTGCGCGAACAAGTATCATTTTATTCCGGTCATTTAACACGATTTGTAATTAATTATATCATCATGCTATCTAATTTACCGAACAGATCAAGTCGTCATCACCGTGACTAAACCTGCATAGCAGTTAACAAAACAAACAAGTTACGCAGAGTCCCTATAATAATAATAGTAATAATTATAATAATAATAATTATAATAATAGCAGTAATAATATTAATATTACTTAATTGTAAAAATAAGTCTACGTTTTGTTCGATTAGAACGAAGTTCACGGTTTCTTCGCTTATATCTTTTTGAAAACAAAATTACTATTACGGCTTATCAATTATGATTTTTTAATTTTTAATTTTCGTGCGTCTTTTCGCTTCCTCTTTATCGTGAACATTCACAATTGTCTAAATATCTTGTTACAAAGATACTGAATAATAGTCCTGGTTTGATACATAATTATTATATTTTATGCGTTGTATTGCATAAAGTTATAAAGGTTATTTTTTTTTTTTTCTTTTATTATTGCTTTTACGTTAATATAGAAATAGGGCAACTAAATTTCTTAAATGTTTTTTCCTTTTTTTTTTTGTTAGACACATGAAAACTACGTTGCAAGAAACGTGGTAATATATAATATTTTTAAATTAAATTGGACTTCGAAATTCAGCGCATAAAATACCTAATTTATTATTTCTGATATTTAAAACTTAAGACTTAATATCATTTGAATAAGAATATGATTAATGATTAATTGAAATCATTTAAAGCGCATAATTTAAAATAGTTTTTTATATCACGTGTGTTTTATTTTTGGCCATATAGCAGATCTTTCGGAGAAGTAATTAGAAATTAGGAGATGGGAGAGAACGAATCTTTTAGAAACTGTTTTAACATAGCGATCATATATATATATTTTTTTATATAAAATTATATGATTGCTTGTATTGTAAGTCGTTTATTTGCTTGTGACTCAAGAATTCTTATCTGTACATGTGAAAATTATTAATTCTAATTCTCAATCATGTACAATTTAAGTCATTAATGTAAAGTACATGTCACTAAGATAATTTTTGCTATTGGTTTTCATCGATAAAAAATGTCCAATTTTATTCACCTTGATCGCAATCGATAATCCGCGCGTATGTTTCAATCACATAATCGAATTTTATTTCCCATAGATTTTACGAATGTTGACGTTATATTCCGCTAATATATATATATATAATATATATATATATTATTCAGCACATATTTAATTTACATAAACTCTGCAAGCGCAGCTTACCATCGTCAAATGCACTTTTTATTTTATTTTTACTTGTGTACGAAATCGCTGCTTATATGTGTAAGTGTATAAGTGTTAATAAGTTGTCAATAAGAAATATTAGAAAATCTGTATTCCACTTATAGTTACCACAACTTTTTTATATTTCTTTATTGAGTTTTTTTATTTTTTTTATTTTTTTTATTAGAAAGCGGCAACTGACGAATGGTGCTTTACACCTATATCATTTACTGTTTATCATTTAGTGTATACAATGCATTGATATTAATTTTTCTCCGAACTTTTAGTAGTAGACGATGAATTTATCTTGTCTTTTTATATTTTGACTCGTATCGGCGAATATTTGTCTTTAACTGACATGCCATGGTATGAATATGTGATATTTCATTCAAAAAAAATAATGACAAGAATATAGGCCTACTATTTAATATTTTTTTTAGTAGGTAATAAAAATAAAAGACTAATTAAAATTATCAAAAGCTCGGATTTTTTTTTATATATTTGATAGTATACTTTAAATGCAACAATTATGAAAATACTAACATCAGCAATAGATTTGATAATTATCAGGAGTTGTCGATAAAAAAAAAATTTATTTTGAAGTAATTAAAATTTTACTGCGCAAAAACTTATTGAACAAAGAATATTGAATTAATTAGAATAAATGAGCTGTAGATCTGTAATCTTATTGGCACATATAATCATCCCTATATTTAATTTTGCATATCTAGGCATTTTACTTGAAAAATTATTAAGCAAAGATATATAATTACGAGGATACATTTATCGCATCTAGTAACTTTTAATTCTATGCACTTGGTCCTACTGATGCATTTTCTTTTACATATATCATTCCATACGTACAAAAATCACCTATATTAAAAAACACTTTAAGTTGTATGGTATCAAAATTTCTATGATACAAGCAAACTGAAAGTATTAATCTTCTATTAAAATAGTTAAATAATAACCGCCAACACGAGTCTATTGATTGATTAAACTGTACATTTCTTTTCATCAATAGGCAATGATTCCGTGCATTTTATTTTAACTAGCGGAATTTAATAGTTTGGAGAACTATGCGTCTTTGCTTGCATGTATTTATACACATATATACGCGCGACAAGGTGTTTCGTGCAATTCTGTATGTCTCTGTGTATACATAGTGTGTATGAATATGTGAGCTGTGTGGACGGCGCTACGTACACCACTTTTCAGTCAGTCAACTATTAAAATAGTCAACTTTCGTCAGTGTAATTCAGACACCCCTTGTTCCACTGGGACTTTTTAGTTGAACGTGCCTTGCTCACGTCAACATATACCGTTGAATGATCTAAAGAAATGAAAAACAATCTTTTTAATATTTTAAATAAGATGTATCTTTTTAATTTTATTTATAATTTAATAGAATATTAAATCATACTTGCATACAGATGTGCTAGAGTTTGTCTTGAAATAGGAAGAGATTATTTGTAGCAGCAACAGCTACTACATTTTCAGATGGATGCCAAGCAGTATGTAATATCTTTTTATTGAAATCAAGACAGTCGACGCTAATTTCATCTTTTTTACGTTTACCGCCAGTACAAACCTTTCAATAAAATATTTATATTGTAAGTAATAAATTACAACAATTATAATTTATTACGTATATTTTATTATTTTAAGTATATACCTCATTTTAAAAATTTATACTTACCTTACGTGGTTTTAAAAGTGTTTTTGGTTTGGCAATGTCACGTGCTGCTTCCAATGTGAGATCACGTTTAGTCGTACGATCGAACACTCTGAAGAAATTATTGTATGAACCCGTCATAATAGCAGAATCATTACCACTCCAACAACATTCAAATTTGTCAAAGATACAATCATTTTCATATAATGAACATAACTTTGATCTTAGGTATTCATGTACCTATAATAATGTAATTGATAAATATTTTACGTTAAATATATAAAATTTATATTTCAATTTTTATTACATACAGGGTAACATTCAATAGGTCTTGTTTCCATTTGTAAATCCCACACTTTCACACTGAGGTAGTCTCTACTGATCATATATCTTCCTGAATTACTAAGTTTTACATCGCTTATACTGGAAATGATTTCAGAGAAGAAACTTCTATTTGTTGGATCTTCTGGTTCTTCAAAGAGCTTACTATGTTGGTCGCAAAGCGCAGCAGATCTCATGTCACAAAGTCTAATTGTTCCTTTACTGCTACTATATACCAAGACATTACATTCTGCCGGATGAAATTCCGCAGCGGTTATTACTTCAGTTAGCTCCTCCATATTAGTTGGCTTAATATCTACTATATCTGTATATTATTGTTAGGAAAACAACAGATTTTATTATAAAAAATAAAAATAAAATAAATACTAAGTGACATAGAAAAAGGATACTAAAACTCTGATCTGTGATCTCAAGGTGCCAAAGATTAATTCTAAGATCATCAGCACTGAGGTATGTTTCCTGATCACTGTTGACACTTATACTGTTTATGTGATAGGTGTGCGCATTGGCAAATATTCTTCTTGGAGATGCTTCTACCATTAATTCCATTGGCTTTATAGTTGGAACCTAAGTCAACAAGTAAGTATTCAGTATATGATAATAGTCTCATAACATTATGTACATATTTGAACTTCTTGACCATACTCCCATTGAAAATATTTTTGTTAAAAACACAATAGTATAAAAAAAAATTATAACAATGTATAAATTTAAAATAAAATGATAGAATTAAAGATGAATTTATTATAATTTTAATTTATCAAATTAGCAAATAATAAAAATATACTTAGTATTTACCCTTAAAGAAGTGATACAAGCAGGATCACGAATTGTACCATTTTCTTCCTTTGTATTATAGCCTTCTACTCTTTTATCTCGTTCACTGACTTTCCACAATTTAATTGTTTTATCATTTGTGGAAAGTAAAAAATGTGCTGGATTTTTTCTTTTTAACCATCTAATTTTGTTAATTTTTTCTTCTATTTCTAATGATTTCAGGTAATCAAATTCAGGTTCATGACTTTGAAAGGTGCTGTATACATTGTATTCACCTCTCCGAGGTATACTGTTTTTACTCTAAATAAAAATATCATTTTTTTAATTTAAAAAAAAATATTTTTATTTGTAGACACTGAAAATACTTAAAAAATTTCATAAAATATAATTGAAAAATATTTAAAATTTATTTATTTCTTTTATATTTTTAGTAGTTATCCTTCAATATTCTCTAAAGATAGAGAAATATGCATATTATATACAAATCTGGCAATAATCCAATATTAACAAATATATAAAATTTTTATTCAAATGATATGTTTCTTTTAATTGAAAATGCAAAGATTAATATATAATATAATAAATATGATATAAATATAATTAAAAATAATAAGAAACTTACAACTGGGTCTCTTTGAAAAATAACAACCCGACCACCTTTATCTCCTGTTGCAAGAAGATCACCATCATGGTTAAATTCAACACATGAAATTATATCAGCTAAAACAGAATATAATATGAATAATTATAACAATATATTTCAGAATATTTAAAATATATATTATAGAAATAATATGAAAAAAAAAAAAAAAAAAGAAATAATACAGAAA
>NW_006263476.1:95287-96123 GCF_000469605.1 Apis dorsata
TATTATTTTAAAATATATTATATTTATGTTATGTTACATTTTTGCAATGATTAAAATGTAAATTGATTTATAGATCATACATGTAAAATATATATATCATTTTTTTTGTATCTAAAACCTACCTTCAGTGACATCGTCTTCTAATGTTCCTTTCACCTGAGAGAAACACCACTGTATGTCACCATTGCCTAAAACAATAATAAAATAGATGAATTATTAAATATAAGGTTTTCTTGATATTATCCTCATTTAAGATAAACATATAATAAAGTTATGAAAATTTATATACAATATATAAAAAATAGTGCAATTAAGTTTCATATTACTCATACAATATTGTATTAATATTGTATATAAAATAGATTAAGATTTCATAATGTTTATCGTTTGAATTATATCATATAACTTGAATATAAAAAGTAGTAGATGCATAATGTTAAAAAAAATACATACAAATTTATTTGGAAATTAAACACGGTTTTTTCCCAATTATTGAAATGCACGATACGCACGATCGAATAAAAGCAAGAAATGGAACGAATCGATAAGGATAACGAGGATAAAAAACAGGAAAAAATATTTAATATTGAACATGAAACGTGATAAGGTAATCATAGAGAAACGTGAAATAATAGTATCAAAGAAAAGGAAAAAGAAAAGGAAAAGGAAAAGGAATTTATGAAAAAAGTCAAAATGAAATAGATAAAGAGAATGAGGAAAAAGAATATTAAACAAAATTCAGGGAAAAAAGGTAAAAGTAATCCTACTTGAAGTTTCGGCGCAATCCATCGTGCTTCTAGGCCGTCGCCACCGCCGCCGCCGTCGCCGGCGACGGG
>NW_006263476.1:96519-98395 GCF_000469605.1 Apis dorsata
ACCACGCAGAGTAAACCGTTGCTCACGACGCTTACTTACCGGCCATCTCGCATACAAGACACTACGCAACCAGAGAGGTTCGCACGCGAGCTTACTCTCGGTGCGAGGTCCAATACCGCCTACTCGACCAGAGATACGCGCGCGCGGCGCGCCACGCCGGCGACCAGGAATCAGGAAACCTTCACGATTGTTTACCACACTTTGCCTTATCTTTTATCCTGTCACATATTCGTCTATCTAGCTCACTACTAATATGAACGCAATCACCAACTTTCAATGGCGGAATTCACGAACGCATAACCGCACAACACTACTATGGCGTGACGTCACACCACAGTCAGGTTTCGCTACTCCGACGGTAATCGCCATCTTGATTGCGAAAACCGACTTTACGCGAAATATAACGAAAATTACCGAACGTGAAAGTTCATATAGTGCCATCTATATCGCGCAAAATTCAAATTCTGAAACTTTTAAGATTATTCTTTTTCGAAAAAATAATTAAAATTTTAAGTTTAAATTGAAAATAATTTGAAAATAAAACAATTCTATATATAAATATATATATAATATATATTAATTTCAAATATATTTCATATATATATTAAATAAAGATTATTTAATATAAAATTAGTATGTAGTGGTATTAATTAAGAAAAAATTACCTAAAAGTTCTGATAGTTTCTCATGTAGCTCTTCTAAAGAGGAAAACATAGGTAAATCTCTGGATAAACGTGCAAAATTTCTGGTTGAGCGAAAATCTGCCATCATTCGGTCCATTTTTCGAAGATTCAATATAGATATAAAAATTTTTTTGTTATTTTTTGATTTTAGTAAAAATAACGACGATTTACTTTTAAGCTTGAAACATGTCGCATATTTTAAATTGAAAAGTATAGAATTGGTTATGATGTACTTTAATAGAGATCTCGTCGATACATTCTTGATAAGGTCCTAACGTCCGGCCTGTGTTGAATATTAATACAGTTTTTCCTCTACAATAGAAGATCAAATATTTTAAATTAAGAGTATTAATATTGACAACTATCATATTCCTGTTTATTTAAAATTAATGAAGAAAATAAAATCCCATATAACAATATTGCTATATTGTATATTTGTAAACCTATATAAAATATCGTGTTTTCCACTTTACTCACAAATTCATAATTCAAACTCAGAAATTGAGTTCGTTCAGGTTCAAGCTAAAGGAAACTTTAGGCGTAGTTTCGAACCGGTACTCCAAAGTGAAAAAAATTTAAATTCGAATCACAATCTACTTGCCCTCCCGCCGCAAAACAAGTTATGTACGATGAATTTTTATTTTCAGGGATTCGATTAACAATACGAGAAAATACGATTAACAATCGTAGACGTATCGAAGACAACAATCATTCTTTTTTTTTTTATTTACTGTAATAATCAAATAGATCTGATTTTTATATTATCTCTTGATTTGAATAATTAACCGAGACTCGAATATATTAAACAAATAAAAGAAGACAAACACACGAACATTTGCGAATGAAACGGCTGTCTCGAACTGGTACGAAAGTGCATGAGCTCGTACGATACACGAAACTCTCGTTGTCGAACGTGTTAGAGGGAGGATGTTAATGAGTTTGTAACGAATTCTAATGTAGAACTGCTGCAACGTTTACTCGGACACGAATATTTGCCACGAATTAAATGCAAGCATTTTCGAAAAAGTAAAGATCAATAAAAAAAAAAAAAATATATAGACATCACGTGTTCCCGCGTGGAGAAGATTTTACAATAATTTTTTTCAACGAAATTTACAAGTTCCCATTGTACGATAAATTCACACTCGAATGCGCTAAAGATTCACTTGTATTCGATATATATATATATATAT
>NW_006263476.1:98725-106543 GCF_000469605.1 Apis dorsata
CACCTTTAAACTCACATGCTTCAAATTTTTTCCACGTCCATGGAAAATCGATCGAACCGTTTGTATGGTTAACTGTGTAGTTAAAGCTTTATGCGCTTTTTCTTCTTTCTTTCTTTCTTTCTTTTCTTCTTTTTTTTTTTTTTCTTACTTTTGCAAAACGAAGCATTGCACCAACAATCAGATCAATTCCGCATACCGCAATTTCGAGAAACGTAACTACGTACACGTCGTATAGAGAATTTTTGTCTACTCACAAAGATGACCGTTGCAGATCGAACTGTGCCTGTCACTCTCTTCTCGAAGATCATTCGACTCGTGATAGAATCGTTTTAACCTGATACGACTTCGCGCACTCATCCTCCTCAGTGACGATTTCTCGCAAACGATATATTCTTGAACGATATCCGTTACGATCACGCCGGCATACTGTTATTGCCAGGTGACATCGGGCCTCGTTGGGTTTACCAACTGACCGCTAAATGTAAACGATGCTCGAATCGGTTCGTATAAATACACTCGTGTACATACAACGCGAATGACTACTATCGAATAACATTCAAATAATCGTACGAATTTAACTTGTCACGAAGAATCTACGTATCCAATCTGTCTGTCTAAATCGCGGATTTGAAAAGAAAAAAAAAAAAAAAAAAAAAAAAAAAGAAAAATAAATGCGCAAAAGTTTGTTCCGGAGAGTTTATTGCCTCTTCTTTCTTTTTTTTTCTTCCCTCTTTTTCTTTTTAACAATTCCCATTCTTTGAGTTTCGCGAGGAAAAATTCGGTCGTCGAATATTAGAGTTTTTTGAGACACGGGGGAAGGGAAATGAGCGAAAAAAAGAAAGGGTGGAGAGAAGTGATGGAGAGAAAGGCGGGACGAAAGAGAAACGAGAAATAAAACTCACCGACTCTCTTGTTCACGGCGGTATTGATCATGGAACCAAGCTTGGTGAGGCTAGACTGCCTCATGATGTTGGAGGGGCTCTTCATCCGTTTTGACGGTGGTACCGGAAGCGGGGCGGTCTTGGACCTTGCCAGGATAGCACCGTTCCGGCAGTTTCCGTTTGGACTGGCGCCGGGGGGCCGCTGGGGCGGAGCCCCCCATAGACCCACCACCCCTGCGTGACGCGTGGTGCTATTTCGCGAACTTCGACTCTTTTCCACCTGTTAACCACGCTCGCTATTCTTTTATCTCAACATCCACTTTGCATCAATTTGTCGCTGAAACAGTAATGGTCGTAGGGGAGCGATTACTTTCTTCTCGTTCTAATAATTTTCCATTATTATTATTATTGTTGTTGTTGTTGTTATTATTATTCTTATTATTATTATTCGATTATCAGATTATTCGATCGGTTGAGAATACCGGTTCTCTTATCTTCCGCTCGAAAATTCTTCTCGAAGAGAGCGCCGTCAGAGTATGTGTCTCGGAGTAATACCCGGAAGTGTGTCGTGGGTGTTGGTGTCGCGTGGAAAACCGGTCTTCGGCGCGCTCGCGGCTTTTTCTTTCTTTCTTTCTTTCTTTCTTTCTTTCTTTCTTTTTAATCCCGATTTAAGCACGAGAACGGAGAAACGAGAGCGTCAATTCCGAATCTGAAGGGGGCCGATTGAAAGACGCGTTAACAGGCGGAACAGGAAAACTCTCGGTGGAGAATTTTTTTTTTTTTTTTTGCGGCGGTGTTTGACGCGAAGAATGCGTGAATGTGATCGAATGTGAAAAGAAAGAAAAGAAGGCAACAGGTAGTCGAACGTGGGTAAACTCATTTGAGCTGTGCCAAGGGAGGGATGCGCGGACGCGAATGCGCGGGGGTTGAATGCGCGCTGCTTCTCTCGCACTAACCTAACCCACTTCCTCCCCCGTCTCCTTAGCAATTCCTTGGTTAAAGCTGAGCTGGATTCCTTTTCTTATTGATCATCGACCAGTGTCGCGCACAACTTAATAATCTTAATAAGCGTCGCTCGCGACATTGACATCGTATGTAGGCGTCGATGGAAAATGCAAAGAATTCGCGTAAACAAGCGAGCAACTCAACGAAGAAGATTTGAAACGCAAATGGGGCGCCCTGGGATCGAGAGGGGGAGAACGAGGGGAGGAGAGAGAGAGAGAGAGAGAGAGGAGAGGTATTCGCAGACGAAGACGCGAAGACGCGAGTTCGCGCACATTGGCAAATATCGAGGGCAACGCTAGCCTCGGATAAACGATCCGCTATTAACCTTCGCGTTACGACGTGTATACGCTGCCAGTACCAGTTTCTATCAGCTTTTCCACCGTCGACCGGGCTATTAATTCGGCGAGATCGACGAAGCGACCGTCGCTAGAACCGATCCGATCCGATCCGATCCGATCCGCCGTGGAAATTGAAATTTAAAGCAAGCGTTCTCATTAACGAGGATCTTCAAGAGAACGATAGTATCCCGTAACGGAGAGAACACTGCGTTAATAATAAGAGAAATGTAAGATAAAGTTTTGCGTGACACAAAATACTACGCATATTTCGTGTAAACTACGACTTAATCGGATTATATCATACGAAACTGGTTGTACTTGAGTATATATATATATATATATATATATATAATAATTATACGTATTTATCGTGCTTTGAACCGTCACAGCATTTGCATATACGATAAAACTTTTAATTCGGGATGATGACGTGTGCGTGTGTGCAAACTCGAAGGTAATACCTTTGTTTTTCACAAACGAATTCTTCGTTAACGAGGCTACTACCAGTTGCACGTTGCATCTGAACGTGAAACGCTTTTTTCCCCAATACTCTCCCGATGTCCCTGATTCTGGTATTAACCTTCTGAACTTTGACACTTGTATTTAAACAACCGATAAACATAACCGAGGTCCGAGTAAAAAGCACAATGAAAACGCGGTTAATCTAGAGATACAGTCTGTATAGTGGAACGAGCGCGACGGAATTAACGTACCTTCAGGAATGGAGCAAGGTTAAATCTTTACCGCTAATCGCTACTACCGGTTAATCTTGCAATTTAAACGCATTTAAGGTCATCGAGCTAATCTACCAGTGAGGATCAAATTCTCACACTGAACGATCTTCCCGTTAGTTTTCTAGAATGTTTTAGAAATCGAGACAACTATTGCTCGAACGAATCATAGGAAACTAAAGCCTTAATCAGATAAATGTATATATATATATATACTTTCATATTTTCAAGAGAAAAGAAAAATGAAGATCTTCATTTAAGAAAAAGCGTCTTTTCCTCGAACACGCGTCGACTGTATATTTTTTTTTTTTCAACATACCCGGAAAAGTCCGTTCCCCGACTATGGATTTGCGAGGACGAGCAAGAGGGGTGGCTGCAGACGGGTGGTAGTTTGTTAAACTGGCGAACTGTGCACGCCAGTGGCAGAAGGTCCCTGGCGTCTAGCCAGAGAATTTTCCGACCGCTTCTTAAGCTCGAAATTCATTCCTTTTGCGTGCAAACTCCATACCAGGAACACGCAGCATCCCTGAGTTCGGCTACGATTGTTGTTGTTGTTGTGTCCTCGGAGATAATGTGTCTGAGAAAATTTCGATATTTAAATTTTCCGATTGAAATTTCTCCATCACGTTGAACTCGCGTTTCACTGGGTAAACTTTAATCCAAGATCGTATAACGCTTATATAATAATATTATATTTCAAGGAAGAAATGTTGGGAACTTTTGTTGAGAACTTTTTCGCGGGAAAATGTTTAATTTTATCCGAGATGCGATTTTATTACGATAGAGAAACGACGGTGAAATAATGGTGGCCTGGCTTGTAAAAGTGGAGTGATAAAATTGAGGGCCCATTCTCACAGGGAATAGCATTTTCTGTATCCCATTTTTGAAATCCATAAAGAATGGAAGGAGAGAGTTGGTTGATGATCTATTTAATTCTTCCAGCAATTCGAAATGAATTAAAACGGACGATTCTGTGGAAGAAAAATTGTGAGAATGAAATTTAATTAAATTTATTATTCGCATTATGCAAATCGAAGAAAATTCCATTATTTTTCCATATATTCCGTGCGTGATATGAATTTAATTTCCCCGTATCGCTTTATCGAACAATAATATCACGGTAACGCGATAACTATTATAGCACGATGACAAAATGATGATATAATTCCGACTAAACAACGAAAATTCTACGAACATTCTGTTTAACTTAAGCTTTAACCCGTGTTCTTTCAATTCTTGATTAAAAAATCTTTGACAAAGAGGACACGATGATAATAATGACAGGCAAGCACGACAGATGAAAAAGAGTACTACTACATAAAAGATTTTTTTTTCCCTGCATTTTGTCTTTCGTCATTGTCGAAAATCATTTGTCGGGCTGACCTTTTCAATTTTCATTTCTAAATCGCGAATATTTCTCGATTATTCGAGCGCGACGACTCTCGACATTTGATAATTTAATAATTTCCGCATTGCGAACGACGATTCGATTTCTGCTCATCACTTTTTCCTTTTTTCTCTTTTCGGGAATCAAAGAGCGGTGAGCACAATGGATATTCGAACAACCGGTCACTCGAGCATGACAAAACGAATTCCTCTTTTTCACAACTGGAAAGCAGACACGATCGATAATCGCGCGTGTGGAGAGTTTAACCTTTCGCTTGGCACCTTTAATTATTACACTGCGTCGAGAGGTAATCCAGCTATCGTTAAACGTTGACCCGACCTGATCGACGCCTCGTGTTAATCGGTATGCTCGTGTGAACTTTACCAACCATTATCAACGGGTACCCCTACCGTTGCCGAGTCCCCATTACGAGACAATACCACCGCCATCGTTGTCTTCGATTCCGAGGAAATCGTCGTGCCTGTATTAACGAGGTTACCCCACACCCATTATTATTCTTATCGGACTCCTCCGATATCGTTGTTCACGTCCTTCGAAGGGAGAAAGCAAAGGCTAATTCCTTTTTACCCGGATAACTATAAAGCTCGATTGGTCGACTCGAATATTTTCCACTTGGTGGAAAAAAAAAATATCCTCCCGTTTCCTTTTTCTTCGGAGGAAAGAAACGATTTTGAATTCGAAAGTGTGATGTCTCGTCTCATTCCCCCGTTTAATATCGGTGCGCAGAATGCAATGGTCACGTTGCATTCGCGGAGAAACATGCACATTATTAAAAAATAACGCGGATGCAGAAGGGACCCCGAGGCCAACAGACACGAACGTCCTTCTGGAATAGTGGGTCAACGCTCAATGTTAAAGGGATCATAAAAGTGTACCAGTAGGCCATCCCGATGAATCCGTACTACGAAAGTGTCAGTTTTTGTAGGCTTTCAACGAACACATGTGATTATACGTATATATATTTATATATATAATAAGGAAGTTGGCGGTTAGGCCACAATTTGGGGCGAAGATATTGTTCATTATCAATGACAAGATTAAAAAATAATGCCAAGACGTTAAATTAATTCGAAATTAATTTTGCAAATATCGAGAGTGATTTTAAATTTAAATTAAAATTTAAATTAAAATTTAATAAATTTTTAGAAAAAAATTTTAATCCGACTTTTCTTTTTAATCATCTTCTTATTCTGCTGGATTCTTGCCACTTGGTGCGTCAAGCGTGCCACGTTTAGAAATTAGGCTTGCCCCTTCTTTTTATCGGATTTAATCGTGCTGCAGACGTAGTAGCAAAATAATGCTCTTACGCAAATGTTGTTATATCGAACGTCGAACCCGATGAAAACCAGTATTTATCAGTGCTTTTATGTATTTATCAGTGAAAGCGTAACACGAGAGTCATAATCATTTCAACTTCGAAATCGGCACGATATTAAACATTATTTCCGCGCAGTGGAATATCAAGTTTCACCAAGTTAAATTTTCGCGACGAAAAATTGATAACGAGACGAGAAGAGTTATCGAATTGTTGAGAAATCCACGAATTGAAAAAATGCAAGCGAGATGTATCCATGTACCGTCGTTTCGAACGTATCATCTTTAAAAATTTCTACGAAGATATGACCTGTAAAATGTAAAAACCTCGCTCTCGTTAATATTTTCGTGAGAAAATATCTTTGAAGGGTTGACTCTAAAGGCCGAAACGAACACAAAAATGTCAACTGAGGATGATTATTTATTAAGTTATAGTTAGATCGTTGGACGTTTGTGCATTAATTTGTATGTACAAAAACTTGTAAAAAAACGTCGAAATATAATATACGCATTACGAAGTTTAAGAAATAAGTTTGATTTTGCATAAAAATCCGCAACGTTAGTTAATCGCGGCAAGCGAAGTTTTAGACGAAGCGAGATAAAAGGAGATACTTCTATCTCCATCGCCCATCTTCTTCTCGCTTCATCGCAAACTTAAATTGCTTACAACTCAATAAATAAGCCTGAACCGATATTCCCTCCTATATCCAACGTTTTACCTTCGTTTTCGTCCAAAAACGTGTCGCGCGAACGCATTAACACTTTACATAGAATCACATATTACGAAAAGTAAACGATGGTTTTTCACCGTCTATCTATAATTTACGATGTATTACAAATTCGATCAGAGAGTTTACCGATTAATAAGCATGAAAGAACGAGGTCCGTCTTCGAGTGTATAACCTGATTCCAGTTGGTGGCGTGGCAAAAGAAAAAAGAAAAAAAAAAAAAAGAAAAAAAAAAGAAGAAAAAAATGCCAAGCCGAAGAATAGTCGCGGGGAGTTCGAGAGATGGTCGCGGGAAACGGGCGAAACGTGTTTGTATAGGTGGCTTTTATTTTTCGGCTGACGCTTGTAAGTGGTTATAGCTAGCCTTTATATACACACAGAGGGATGAGCTTCAGCGCTGTCAGCGAAGTAAGAGGCTCGACTCTGCTGCCAGTTGCTCTACAAGCCGGTGGCCTAGATAATTCGAGTGGTAGGTCTTCCACCACTGTGCTCGAGTACCGTCTGCAACCGTTTCTGTAACCGTGGGTATAAATATTCGGTGATAACAGTTTCGAAAATTTTCATATCCGTATCCACTTGGACGATCGAAGGAGAGACGAGAGACATATCGTCGAAATAACGATATTTGGATTCGGACGTATATACCGCATAGTTTTCTCGTGGCACGATGTTCCAATGGCACGTTCACTATTTCGATAATTCATCGTTCCGTAATTGGGCCGAAATTCGTCCAATATCTATACTGGCTTGGCCATTCAACGATCTTGTGTTTGCCTTTCCTTTGTGTACAATTGAAACAATTTAGATATTTTGAGAATAGTTTAGTTTAATCGCGCTTAAGAAGAGTACAAGTGAGCTCGTGCATTATTTGATCTCGTTAAGAATCGTTTAAAATTGTACGTTGACTCGGCGAAACTGTAGGGAATTATACTGGATGGAAAATTGTGCGTGCTCAAGGCTATTGCTTAAGCGAATTCATATATGTAATTTTAATATACATACAATGTAGAGTATTAGTCGAAGGATATGTTTCTGAGATACGATCTCTTGTAAGAGATACACTGTATAATCCACGCTATTTGTGCCGCACGCTATATTTCATAGTGTGCGGTAATGGTCTTAAGTTGCTCTGTAATTTGATACAATAGAAGTAGAAAAGTTGATGAAACTTTTAAGGTAACGAGCAAAGTAAAGTGAAGTTGTACGTATAAGTATTACTTTATACCAGACACTCTTTCACACTGTCAACGAACTAATTGTAAGAGAATTAGTCTGCTGCCAATTACCGCGCACGCTTCTGACCCAAATACTTCACAAGTAGTGTACGCAGGTACACAACTCGCATCGTACGTACGACATGCATTAAATTAGCGAGGTAAAAAAAAAAAAAAAAAAAAAAAAAAAAAAAAAAAA
>NW_006263476.1:106710-148107 GCF_000469605.1 Apis dorsata
TTCGAAAGGCTGTGCAGACGGGTTCGATCGATGACTCTTTTAATATAAAAATAAAAATGACCGAATATTTATTTATTATTCCGGTGTACAAAGAAGAAAGGAGGCAATAATTTCCAAACGTTACATTTCCCGCGTTAATCACGCGCATCGTATTGGGGATAATGTTTTAGAAAAGCGGAGGAGGCACGTTTATAGTTGGAGCAACGCAGAGGCATTTTCGTGATCATCGGCCCGTTAACTGCCTCGAAAGGCCAGAAATTTGCCACGGTTAGACGATTTCGGCGATGACTGTGCTTGCAACGTTGCACAAGTTTCTGGACAGGTGTGATAAATCGTAGATAAATCTGATAATTTTAAACCGATACAAATTTCCGATGAAAATCATCACGGAATAACGAATCGTTCGTTCCCGAATTATTCAACGAACCTCACAGGAGAAATTTATAATAAATCTTGTGTGTGATAATCTATAAATCATTTTACAATCGAAAACGACGTCCACGCGTTTCTTCGTTCCAACAAGTAATTTATAATTAATCGATCGTTGTTTTTATTTCAGCGAGAATTCTGAGAGACGTGTCATCGATCAGAGATGCGCATCGAAACCCAAAAGATTCGATTCGTGCGAAGTTCTCCACGAAGTTTTCGACGGTAGGGAAATTAGTTTAACTTGTTGTGTCTTTCAAATGATTTAATTGTCGTTCGAAGAGAAGTTGACGAAAAACTGGCGAATTCGATAACGTTATATCATTCTCCTTTAAGGAAAATATCTCTTTGAATCTCGAGGAAACGTTTCACGTCCCGTGAACACCTTTGTAAACCCGTTCACGATCCTTCTTAAACCTCGGCAATTTCCGGTTCGTTGACCCGAACACTTCGAGATCTCCGTTTTAAATTCAAACGTAACATTCCTCATAGCCTGACGAGCCTACCTGTTCCACTGTCACTCGTAATGTCCCATTCAGATCGACGAAACGATATTACGAGAGTTTCTTACGAGAGAACAATAAGAAAGTGATATAATTGTGTACAATTCGCGAGGGAAGTAGAAAGTGGCTCGAATTCGAGGTAATCGAAAAATCTAAAGGATGATTCTTCGAAATTGGAACGAGCGTGGGAATTGAACGTAAGAAAAAGTCTCTCGGCCGAGAGAGACTTGTTTATCGACTTATTGACAATTTAATTTGCTAAAGTAATTTGCTAAAGTAAAAAAAAAAACTGTCGATATGTTCGTGTAATCAGGATATTCGCGTAATAAACCTAATCTAATTCCTTCGCAAGCTATGCTTTTTGAGTCCAATTAGAATTTCCCTATTAGAGTAAATAATTTCGTTCGCAAAGAAATGGACGATTAATATTCAACGTGTTGGGTCGATTTTTCTTTCAATCGAGAATTAAATTTTCCATCCGTTTTCTCCGGACACCCGGTATATTGACGCGGAAACAAAGATACCTTCAATGCGTTGCCAAACACGGGAGCGCAACAAAGGATTACCGATCCTAATCTCGTTTCGAAAAATATCAAGCCGTCTCTGCAACTCCTCGCGAACAGGATGTGGAAACGTCGGTTATGAAATAAGGCGAAATAACAGGTGGATCGTAAGTAAGACTAAAAAAGGGTGGTTCGAACATCTGGTCATTTTCGATGTTACCAAGGTGATTAACGTGCAGGCTCTACCAAGGTCGAGAAGGCAATACCCTGTTGAGAAGCAAGTATTGTTGACGCGAGATAGAGGATTGGTGCAACTTTTTCGAGCTTTCCACGGATTTCAAGCGACCACCCCAAGTCTGAAGGTGTGTCTGTCTTCGGCCTACACGCCAACTCGCCTTCGATAGAACCAACAGCTCGGATAGAAAGAGAGAGAGAGAGAGACGAAGAGACGAAGAGAAAGAGAGAGAGAGAGAGAGAGAGACAAGAGGAGGACCTTTCGGATCAATAGGTCGTGGCTTTATTGACTCGCGAAACCGCGTGCCAAAGAAACGCAACGTGGCTCGCACCACGTTGATGCACGTGCAATTATTATCTCTCGTCGCATCTTCCATCCTCTTCTTCGACGCTTAATCGGTTAAGCCGATTGCTGGCACTATTCATTTATAAGAATAACAACAAGAAAGAAAAAAAAACAATGGAGAATTTTTCATAAAGAATTTTCCAGTTTGGAAAATTGGGCCGAAAGCTCGACGACTCGGGGATAAAAGAACCGCTTTATCTTCGCTTTGATAAATCCGATTTTTGCAAAGAATCTACCTAGGTTTAATTTAAATTTTATAACCTTTTTTCTCTTTCCGTTTTCGCGGACCGTTTCATCCAAACTCTGAATAATAGAATAGCTCGACGACGACTACAATGGAGATGCGTTAAACGAGGGAGGGAGAGAAAGATACACTTCAATTTTTCCACGTATATTGAACAAGTAATCGGGGATCGTTGCAATAAGCCCACAATCCATTCACTCCCACAGTTTCGTCTGCTCGATTTTTTTTTATTATTTTTTTTTTTTTTTTCTACGAACCGTGACGCGATCTCGGTTTTTACGGATCGGTGAAAAGAAGAGATTTCGAAACGAAAAAACGATTCTAGCCGTAATCGGCGTGTAAACGCGCAAGAATGGGCGGGCGAATGGGTGACGAAGCCTTTCCTCGTCTAAAGTGCTCGTTCTAAAGCCGTGAAACGGTTAAACGGGATAGATGCGTCGCGCTCATAAAGAAAGACTCGCTCGTTCGTCTTCCTTGGTCGATTTGTCCCATTCCTGTTCATCTTTGATAAGCGGTTGAAACTGGCTTTCAATGATTGCGCTAAAAGGCAATGTAAATTGCGCAATTGCTCAATTAGACGCCACTTGCGCGCTAAATCAAATCCAACATGTACACGTTAAATATTATAGACCACTGTTAAACCAACCAGGCCGGCTATCTTTCTCGAAACTATCCGTCTATCCATCTATCTATCTATCTCTGGACGAAATAATGAAGTTTACTCGGCGAAACAGCCGTGAATTAATAAGCGCGAAATCAGTGCAAACATACAGTTCAGTTGAGTTGATTGAGTTACAAAGAAAAACGTTCACGCTTGTGACGCGTGATTTTCTTTTTTTTTTTTTTTTTTTTTTTACTCACGATTAATTGGTGTCGCGCGTAAAGAGCGCGAATTGTATCTTAAGTACAATAATAACAAACGTTTAAATTATTCCGAATTATATTTCTTACTAGAAATATAAATTTCTTTTCTATCTGGATACACTCGCTGTTTTATGCGATGTAATAAACGATCACTTGAAAAAAATTCTTCAATTTTTACTTTCTATCTAATCTATCGATCGTCGAACACGTTGATTCGACCATTGAAGTGAACTTATCTTCTTTTATTCACGCGGGAATCGATGCGAAAGAAATAATATCATCCCTATATTAAATTACACACGTAAACGCGGTGGTAAGCATCAGCCGCGTCTCTGGAACGCTGTCACCTTCTATCGACTATCGTGTCGTTTTGAGGTAATGCATCGGCTTCTCCGCGGAAAGTGCGTTCGACTACGGGAGGGTAAAACCCATCTGGAAGGTGGGTCGCTTTATATCATCGAGATCGAGCGGTTGCTCGATCAGTGGGTCAAGGAGAGCGAATACGAATTCGTGCGGATACGCAAGGAATTCGATTTGGATTTACGAATAGATAGACGATTGGATACGTGGCGTCGGGAATCGTGACGAAAATAATCGCGGCATTTTTTCTTTTTTTCTTTTTTTTTATCGAGAGGAACGATTCGACGAGGCGCGAGTCATCATCTCCGGCCTCACGACGATGCCTCTCTTCGTAAGGCTTCTCACGTTTTCTAATTACAGCCAACTTTCGATTCGCCGTCGAAGCGGCTTCCGAAATCGATCGACAGACGAGAGATACGTATCTCGTATGGTGTATAAGACGGAAACGTAAACGTCGCACGATAAATATTTTCATTGGAGGAGAAAGAACGTATCACGCGAATGCATGTACGTAAATTTCACCCGATCACCTTTCTACCCATCACCGCTCGATTACGATCTTCTTTCGGTCGGTCGAACGATATTTAAACTTCCAACCCTGATCAACCCTACTGTCCCCTACGATTCGTTCATCCTTTTCATTGTAATTATATCGTAAATAGGTTTTTAGCACGGGTTAAGTAAAGTCACCGATTAAAAAATCAACGTGTACTCGTGTACTTACGTGTACACGTTTAGAAACTTGTTACGAAATAACGCGCGCACGGTTTATCAACAAATTGGTTTATCATGGTAAACAGGGAGTCTCTCTCTCTCTCTCTCTTTCTCTCTCTCTCTCTGTCTAGGTTTAAGCCCGTATTTACCGCCATTTGAGCGGCTCATTTGCACCCCGATTGCGCAACGAGTAGCAGCCATGCGCGTGCAATGAAAACGGTAGATCGTGTTTAGATTATCAAAGCTCGAAATTAAAAACACGTGGCCTTAAATGTAAGGTAAACGCGTCTCTCGAGCCGAGGACGAGAGAGAGAGAGAGAGAGAGAGAGAGAATGTGGCGGGCTCGAAACACTGTGTCCTATCCGTTTCCTACAGTTGGCAATAGAGAGCACGTGCTATGATTCTAGGGTTACGATTAATGAAGACTTCGAGGAACGATCGCAAGGCCGGCATATAGGTAGATTTAGAAGTAACACAATTGGAATTTGTACGAAGCAATTGGTACCAAGGTCTCAAGACTTGGTCTATCGAGAGCCAGTCTTAAATTGTTTAGGAGGCATTTGTCGGCCACCGGTGAATTGAAAAACTTTGTATTCCGTGCCGTGAATTACGTATCGTATGCAAGTGCACACCGTATATTTGCGTATAGTTTGCAAAATGCATGCGGAATAGGAACCGAGAGGAAACGGCACACGAAGAAGGTACACGATTCGTTGAAATTTTAAAGACGAGATAAAAATATTACTTGGTCGACGAGCTGACGTAGTTTTTCTTTTTTCTTTTCTTTTTATTACAATATGTGTAATATCGCATGATGATACGTGACAGTACAATGAAACATTTGCCTTCCTTTTTTTCGTCGGCATACACATCCTTCCCTTCTTTTCTTTCTATTCTCTGTTATGTGTGTTGAAGTATATTGATTTAATCTAATAACCATTATCCTTGACATCATCGAGAAATTCTCTGATAATCCAGACATCGATTGCATCGATTTAGAAAAATGAACTCTTCTCTGTTTTAGGAATGCAAATTGCACGAAGTTTCAAGAATACCCAAAAAACTATAAGAACTGTTCGACGAGAAGAACTTTCGCTCTCGTTAGCTCGGTGAATATAATTTTTCCTCGAGACGTCCACTTCGAAAAAACAATAACAATTCTTCGAAGAACTGTTTACAAAACATTTTTACGAAACAAAATTAAAGTTACTCGAACAATTAAGGAAATAATTCGTAATGATTCGTGAATGATGCATTCGATCTGGATACGCGATAGAACAACGGGACCCGACGATGATGCATCCAAGAATATGCTTGGATCGGGCACGTGTTACGCGAGAATCGTGCAAAAGAGGAGACAAAGTGATGTTCCGGGAGGATGAAAAACGGGGAGTAGTTGCGCGTGTACTTGTTTAGATACAACTGCTTGTACCAAGCTATCGCAAAAAAATGAGGGGAAAAACATCGTTGCCCACATTCTCGTTACAATTTACAAACGAAGGCTTTTACGCCAAATACCTCGTTCCTCTCGTCTCGCTCCCCTTTCTTTCTCCGAGCCTAGCGAATCTCTCTGTGTACACTCGTTTCACACACATTCCCGCTCCTCCTCTCGAAATGGATCGATGATCCTTGACTCGCGAAACGAGCAAGAAACGAAGCGAAAAGAATTTCTTTCTTCGAATTTCGTGGATAAATTACTACTCATTTCGGAATAAGTACACTATACCCGCGTCATACGCGATCTTATCGACATATTTTTGGCGCGAGAGAGAGAGTTAATGAGAGTTAATATATACGTCCGAATCCAAATATCGTTATTTCGACGATATTCTCTCGTCTCTCCTTCGATCGTCCAAACGCATACGGATACTGAAAATTTTCGAAACTGTTATCACCGAATATTTGAGTTAATGATGAGAGAAACGCTTTTCTAAAACGAATCCGCGAATTTGGTCGTGAAATTTTATTGCGGTAATATTTTTAGATCGTTAGAAGAGTTGGAAGTTGGATCGATTCATCGGGAATGAGACAAAGCGTAAAAATAGAAAAATTGTCTCACTCTTGTTACACGCGATTGTTAATTTAAGAAAATTGGGAATGATTTTGATCATCATCCCAAGCATTTAATATTCGCTTGTTATTAATCTCTCTTTCTCTCTTTCTCTCTCTTTTCTCGAGCACTGTACGTTCGTTCTCTTCTCATTCTCTTTTTTTTCGAGTGGAACGTCCTTGCCTCAAAAAGTCCTTGGCCAATGCAAAGGGGGGAAAAAAACTCGCTGATTTTTGCGTGTCTCGAATTGAAACAAGATTGTATCGACCTGTGTTCTCTGCTCATGGAACGGATGAGTGACGAACGCATGTTACAATTTTTCTTTCTTCATTCAATAGAATATAAAGGAGGAGAGAAAAGAGAAGGATAGAATTAGAGTTTCGTTTCGATCGTATCGATATTACTTTCGCGAAAAGACGAAAATTATTTCTCGTTATTTCTCGTCTCGTGGAAGTGGATCAAAGGCTTCTTGGCGCCAAGGAGCGCTCGCGAAAACAGAGAAAAATATCGTGAAAAATTCGCGCGTCTCCGAGTTTCAACGATTCGTAAATTCGTTGCCATTGTGAGCTGCCCTTATCGCGAAAATTATGCCGGTGGCGCACGCATTGTTCAAAACCCTCATAGCTCCCCCTCCTTCATATTCCTCGTTTTCGCCATAATAATTACTATCCCGCCAGTCGATAAAGACCTAGGCTTAAATTCTTCTCCTTCTTCTTCTTCTTCTTCTTCTTCTTCGTTACCTATCTTAATTGTACCGAAAATAATTATTCCTCGAAAAATATATCGCGTGAAATCTATTTACTTTTGAAGGAAAGTTCGCCCCGTTTGTTTGAAGAAAGCGAGATTTACGCAAATGGAAAGATATTTATCCCATTCAAATGGAATTTCCATTTTATCGCGACTTTCTCTCTAAACTCTTCGAATTCCAGAAACTGAAAGAAAAGTGAAATTTATCTATAAAAAAATCTGAATCGATCGAAGAATAAGAAAAAGAGAGAAAGAGAGAGAGAGATCTACTTTTCTTTTACAATTTTTGAATTACGCCGACGCGTGCTACCATGATATGAAAATAATTATTATTTTTTCTAAATATTCTAAGGTCAATTGAACAGGGATATACAGAACGATTAATATTTCTTCACTTTTTTCTATTTTCTTCCTGTAAAAATTAAATTATGATCAGAGTATTCCCCTATAATTCAAGATTTATTATAGAATAACAATAATAATTATTATTAATATTATTATTAATATATATAATTATTATTAATAAGTATTATTTCTTTAATCTCTCTAAAATTACGAATAGAACGTGTTACTACGAAATTCTCGATTTCCTTCGAATCTAAAAATGTGTCACGCGAGGTGATAAGATCGGATACGGAGGCGAGATAACCCAGACTCGTGGACGTGTCCCGTACCGTTTTCCATGGGTACATGAGTAAGAACCGAACGATTTGCATACCGATTATCGGCTAAACACCGTTTATTTCTCGGCTGTTCGGCTATCTGTGTATACATGGGTGTCACGTAAGTGCATGCACGCCGTTCGAGGGATGCATCGGAGTGGTAAAGTGTACTCGAGGAGAAGAGGTTGCCCGAAAATAGAGAATGTTGGGTTATTTCGGGCTGTGTTGTTTCAAGGTGAAAGGCCGACTTCGCGAGTATTCCTTACGCTCTTTCCTCGAGCGCGTGCACTCGACACAGGTTCGCCTTGTCTCTCCCCCTCGCGTTCATTTGTCAATGAACAAATAAACGAAAAGAAATAACGCCGTACTTCTTCCTCTTCATTTTCATTACTCGCCCGTTCAATCTTGTCTTAGGAAAGAATAATTCTTACTTCAATGAATGCTTGTGTGGTAACATCAGATTTTTATTATCATCGAAATAATTCAATCCTTGAGGATTATTGGAAGTTTGTTCTTCAATTGCAAAGATACGTGTTAAAGAACGAAAAAAAGATAAAAGATACTTCTTATAAAAATACCGATAACATCCCGTAAAAAGAAAAAAAATTGGATCGTGCTGATGATCGTGTGCATACGTACAAAGTCTCGTTAGAAACAAAACAAATTTGTAGATTTTGACTTAAACTTGAAACTTATTATAACGAAGGAACTAGAAAACTTTCGCGACTTACTGTAGAGAAGAGTTGTATTCGGAGAACAGCATCTCTCTCTCTCTCTACTTACGTATACGATATTCCGATATTCCGAAGCCAATTAGCGTAATTGCAATTTTTATCATCGCGTAATAATCCACCTTCTCCTCCCTCCCTCCTCCCCGTTCGAATCGATGCTTTCGTTGTTTCATGCACCAACCCTTCTTCTCTCCCGTACGTACGTGAACAGCAACTCGACTGTATCGAGAGAGGACTAATTTCGTGCCAGGGTATTACGATCGATAGACCGATTAGAACGATTGCTGATTGGAATGAATGGCGGTGTGTCGCGAGGAGACGTAAGGGTTGCGTAAGGGTTTAGAAAATTTAACGATGCTCAGGTGCGATAAATTGTATCGAGCAGATGCACGATATTTTGTAAAATCGATGCCTTTCATAATGCCTTGCTTGCTCGAGAATCGACGAAACGAGAGGTGAGACGAAATAAAATAAAAAAAAATAGGGAGGAGGTGAACGAAAGGAAGGATAAGGAGACGAGAGCCCTCGATAATGGAAGATTTCTATTTCTTTCCCGGGGAGAAGGGGAGGAAGGAAAGAGGAAAGTTGTTATCGGTGTCGGTCGAGATCGAATTCTATTAACATTGTAATCCGGGTTCGTAGAATCCGGGAGTGTAAATTTATAAAAGTTCAAAGGTGCAAAGTTAACGAGAATTCAATTTACTTTTCCATTACAGAGGGTTTTCATCGTGCGCGCTAATTTTCGAACAGGTGATCGTCTCGCGTTGCCATCACCTGGATATATTAGTTAATCGATAATCTTTTGGAAACAATGTGTAATCGATGTGTGCAAACGGGCAGGCGATGATTCAGTACGTAAAAATTGTTTCGTTTTCGTCTCATCGATTAAACTTAGACAGTCCGTAAACACGTGTAAGAATAAGTATCTCTTCATCGCGTAAGTTAAGTGGACGCCCGTTAAAGGAGATTAGCAGCCTCGATGGAAGCGTAGAATATTTAAACGAGAAACTCGCGAGAAGTTAGACTCGTGTGTATAACGTTTATAGAAAGCGATTTCCTATTTTCCAACTTCCCACGTGTCGACCCATTTATCGCCGTTTCAATGGAGAACCTCGTTGGAACGAATTCTAAGTCGAATAATTCGACTTTGGCTAGAGAACTAACGAGAGCTGGATATTTGCACGAATCGCGAAATTCCAACTGCCTTCAACCTCGTTCCACGTCATCGACGTTTCGCCATCGACGTGTCACGGGGACAACGAACCGAAGAACCGAGAAGATCCGTCTTCGGGACGAGAGAAAAACGATCTTCCAGATAAAATCGCTCGAGTTGGACTAGACGACTCCATCCCCTGCCCTTCCCTGTCTCTGAGAGAAGAAGTTTATATGCGCGAAATTGGGAGCGCATCTCGGAGTGCATCGACGGACAAAATTACAGCTCGAAGAAAAAAAGGGAAGTTGGCTCACGGCCATTCCGAGTTTGGTACGTACTTTTCTAAAGCAGAGAAGAACTACACACGTGTACGTAAAAATCAAATGGATAACGAAGTAGAAAATTGCGTTAACGTGAGATCTACTCGAAGATGCAAACGCATATTTCTTCGTAAATGAATTATATTGAAAATTGCGTTGAAAATAATTTGTCCCGGGATAATTTTCAGCGCAGTGTGTGGAAAACTTCTGAAAAAATATCGATTCTTTTCGTCAACTTTAATTCCTGAAACCTATCTTTAATAGCATCTTGATTGGTATTAAAGATCGATTAAAACGCTGTTGCGCAATTTTTTTATCGAAGATAAAATTGAAAAGGCCTCGAGCGAAATCAGAGTTCGGATTTCGCGCGATTTTTAAATATTTTCCGAGGCGTCTGTTTCCATTAGCCGTGCTCACAAAGAGGAGACAAGTTCGATCGATCGAGTGGAGCAAAGAACCGGGGAATCTCGGAGGAGAGTAGTAGGTCAAACACGAACGGCGAGGAAAGCACCCGGGGATGGCTAAACGAGAAGGTTTAACCAGACGTCAGACCGGTATATCTTGTCGCTTTCGAACGCGTGCGACTTTTTAGGAGGGCTCGAGGAAATGGAGGACAAAGCGTATATAGGAGCATAGTTCGTGCGAAGTCGCAATTTCATTTCTCGATAATGATCGCGGTGGTGCGGCGTGTCCGTTTTTCTCGATGCTTGATTCGAACGTTAAACGATCGGCAATTACTGCCGCAGCTGGAGTTGAGACGAAATAAATAATAACGAACGGGACGGTTTCGTTGCAATTGTTATACAACTCGATTCAGAAGATCGTGTAATTGCGACATCTGCACTGACATCCTTTGTTACGATATTCTTTTTCTGAACTTTTGTCCTTCGCGATAAAGTTAAGAAACTCATCGATTACGCATTATTAAGTCGGTTCGCATACAAAAATAGACAGACAATTGCAATAGAATAAAAATCAATATTGAGGAGAAAGTAAAATAATAACACGATTATAAAATGGGAATGTGATTAGATAAGGAAAAGGGTATCGGCAATAATTCTCATTTCCATCGTTCGGATCATGAATGTGATCATAAATATGCATTAAATAATTAATTAATTCTAAGAAAGAGGATAAGAAAAATGATAAAAACTTTAGATTATTCGGATAGTTTTGAAATGCTAGATGGATAATTTTAACTAAGGAGGACAATATTCTTTTCTCGCATGATGCTTTCGACAATTGAACTGTTGATCGGCATACTAAGTTACCGTTAACCGTTTCTGATTAATATGCACCCTTATTGCAACAGGATGCATGCAACAGGATGCAAAAGGTGTTGAAACGAGAGATATTGTCGAGAAGGCTTGCCGTTGCAATTTATAGCAACCTATTGCCGGATTGTTTGTTTCCTAAACGTTACAGAAACTTTCAAAGTAGTATGGAGAGGGGACTAAATATAAAATGCGTGCACGCATCAATGCAAGTGCAACCTCGATGCCTTGGGAGCTATACTCCACAATGCAAATCAGCTTAATAATGTGTAATCGATGATACGCGAAGCCGAGGATCGGTCGGCGAATACTCGGAGAAAGGAACGGTTCATTGAACCATTCGATGCTTTGTTACGCGAGAAATCATTTTTTCTGCCAGGTAAAATCGATACAAATTATCCACGCGCGTAGGCATGCTAATCGACCCGGTCGTCACGCCCAGAAAAAAAAAAATAGAAAAAAAGATGAACAATGGACCGAAAGGAAAATGATTTTTTAAAAATAATTTAAATAAACGAATTCATATATGAATTAATACAAAAACAAGATTGATCATAAGTTATTGACATATTCGATGTTAAATAGCGATATAATCGTGAAAACGTCTTAAATTTTGTTTAATCAATTAAAATCGTTTCATTTTGCTTTGGTTTGCACTGTCTGAATAGAATATGACATATTGAAATCGATCACTCGTTTTAATTCGTTATTGCATCGTTCTTATTTTTGCTAAATTCTAAATTAAATTTTTTTTTGCAGTAATCAGCGGAAGAAATGCATGATATTCTGAGAAATTGTCGTATTGTTATATCGTTATATCTTTCGTAATCTTGATAAATTTAATAAGCGAAGAACATCCTGTTTAAGAAGATATGGAGAAGAAATATATATTTTGAGCAGTAAATTTAAAGTTATTGCCATCGGACAAAAAAATATTTTTCTGTTCGAATATAAAGAAGAACAGTGTAAGCCTTTTGCACGATTTATTGTCGTTCATGTCAGCAAAATGCATTCATATTCCAAGCGTGAATGCCTTCTTATCTTGTTAAAATCGTTATTGTCTGAGAAGATAACAATTTGCATGTTTATTGTATTTTAATAATGAAATAGTTTAAAGTCGCAATGATTGAAATTAAAAATGATGTGTTTGGAGCCAAAGATTAGTCTATCCGCGCGACAGATAACTAAAGTATAAGATGCGCAAGCGCATCTTTAACGTTCACGAATTTTGTGTGTTAGCCTTATTTTGGAGAGATATTAAGAAATTATACTAAAATTTGTATAACAAAGTAAACTCTTCATCGATGCACTTTAAAAAAGAAGATCTGATCGAACGAGAAAATAGAATGATGTCGAAATTTATAGAAGTGCGACTGAAATCGAAAGAAGTATACATTGGCACGGTTCATCGATTTCGTCACCGAAAAAAAAGGACAATATTTATGCAACAGTACCTAATAATGAGGCACCGTGAACAGCGAATACAATTAGCAACGCATTTCCAATGATCGACGATCCGAGAAATTGAGATCGATTCATAGATAATATTGTCGAATGATTATATATTAAAATTCAATTACATATAGTAACTATCTATACGAGAAAACCTTTAATTATAGAGAATTTCCTTTCGGTGTAATGCAATGTTCTAATCTCGGGTTCCGAAGATCGAATATTTAACACGTAATAATGAGATTGATTAGAAGTTTATTTTAGGATAACGTCGTATATTATGCGCACGATAATATTATGAAAAGAAAATAAACATTTCAAAATATGCCTCTTTTTAAATTGCTTCAATTGGATATTAGAAAATTTGATGCTTACTTACGATAGACAGAAAGTTGTGACGTTGAGGTAACTAGATACTTCGGTGAACGACACCAGGACCAGAGAGAACAGGTGTAACGTTGAATTGAATATGTAAAAGTAATAACGGTGTACACTTTCGATAAACGTAGTGGGCAATGCCACAAGTAAGTATATAACAACGCGTCGTCACGACTACTTCAAAGCACGAGGGCAAATAAGCTTCCGTACGCACGCACGCATGCACGTTTGTATGCACGAATACCCGTGCAAGTCTCTTAAGAAACGAACATTGATACACACGCGGTTAGCGTACGCACACTACCGTCTGATTGTACATACATCACGTATCGTGGTAGCGACCGCAGGACGATGACAGCCATCCGACACTGTCTTACGCCAACTGGTGTTTACTACTGAAACGCTCCGTCGTCCCTCGAGCCATCGGCTCGGGACGAGGAACACACCGGGAAGCAGCGAGCCTCTTGATGAGTGCAACAGTTGCTTGACCGAGGCGCCCCACAATGTCGATTCCGATTATTAACACGATCCTATTCCACAGATGAGGTACAGAATAGATCTATCATCCTATGGAACATTACGTCCCATACTCTGAAATACCGATTGTGCAAAAAATTAAAATATGTATGCCCTCTACAATATAAACCGATGAATTTAACAATTCGATTCAAGAATTAATGTTGGTAAAATCAAAAAAAAATAAAATCCTCTTTCGTAATATTTAATTAATATATACATAATATTTGTATTATAATATGTTAGCATAAATGAAATACAAACAAAGTACAAAATAAACTTTTAAGGTTTATGAAATTAAATAAATTTGAGAATTTTATATTCTGAAATACCGATTGTTCAAAAAATCAGAGGTTTTAATATGCCCTCTATGATTTAAATTTAGGAATTATATCATAGATGAGATAGATGTGACATCTTGTAGAACTTTATGTTACATGTTCCAAAATGTCGGTTTCAAAATAAAACCAGTGTTTCTTATTTCTTTAAATAAATAAATTTTTATCTTCCAAACTATTAATCGAAAGATTTTAATTTTTTTTCTTTCCTAAACTAAGATTCCTAAATTATTGATTATCTAAATTAAAAGTTCTATTCTTATATCTCATAATTATAAAAGGATATTATGAAAAGTTAAAAACTAAATAAATATAAAAATAAATTATTAGCTATTATTATAATAATATTAAATATTAATATTTTATATTTAATATATAATATAAATATTATAAAAATGATTAAAAATTGAGTGATTAAAAAGTATTTTATATGTTATTAAAATTTAATTAAAGAAAATTTTATGAAGATTCAATAGAAACTGACTTTTCTTCTGTGATTTGTTTTATATATATATATATAAAAGATTGCAATAATTACGAAGTAGTTACGAAATTTAAAACAAGTGAAAATAAATGATTTCTGCCAATGGCATCAGAAATAACTTTTTAAATATAATAATAATTCGTAATTTATGCATGTAACAATTTTTTATAATAGTATATAGTTGATATATTTTTACAAAATAAAACTACATTTATAGTTCTACGATAATTTTCGATTTATTTGTGCTATAAAGAATAATACGAAAAAAATAGAAATATAATAACCACAAGTTAAATTAATCGATAATAAGTAAATTGAAAATGTTATGATAGAGAAATGCAAGTTTTAATTTATATTAAATTATAAATGAAATCTATTGAAAAAATATGATTAATTAAATATTGATAATAATAATCTTACTAAAGATATAAAAATTTTAATGTTCTTAATATTAAATTGACACGATAAAGTTTTGTTTTGCTATAAAAATATAAAATCCTATAGAAATATAGAAATAATCGATTAAATAAAGAATATCTTTTATAGAAAAAACAGTTCGAAATTTTCGTACATAGTCACATTATTGGTTAAATTATCTTATTCAGTTATGTGACAGTTAGTGTCACATTACATTGTAAACAAAAATTCAGTTAATGTTCTTCAGTCGACAGAGATATATGTGAGATATATGTGTATTCTATTAGTTATTGGATTGTGAATAGTGTATGAAATATTTTAAGAAAATTTATTCATCAATAATAATCGATAATGCTTTGTTATTTATTTTGTAAATGATCAAAATAATTTTCATTATTTGTACTTGTATTAAAATATACAAGGAAATTAATTTTTGTCTATTTTTAATATTTTGATTCAATTATACATAATGCAGAATTAAATATTAAATATAATTAATAATAATAAAAAATACTTAATAATTAAAAAATATTAATAAAATAAAATAAAATTACTACACTGAATTATTGAAATGGCAAGAAAATTAAATGTGGTAAGAAAAATTTTTATGTAGGAAAAATTTTTTTGATTTTTTTATATTAGAGATCAATTAATTGTTTATGGTTTGTTCCAATTGACAGTTGCTAGTATTAAAGAAACTACAATTTCTTGAAGATGTTGAAAAATTAATAAAAGAAGGGAAAAATTATTTATTTCGAATGAATAAATTGTCTGATAGTTTAAGAATAGATTCGTATCAATATAAAAAAATCTTATACTTTATGGATCGTTACTCACGTGTAAGTTCGAAATAAAAAAAAATATATATTTGTATTAATAGTTTATTATTTTTCTTTAAATAAAACAGATAATCTTTGTTACATAATTTCCAAATGTAGTGTAAAACACAATTAAAAGAGAATATAGAAGAATTAAAAGATATGTTCGATAATAGCAATATCGATGGCATCATAGATGAAGAAGAGACAGATGAAGAGAATGAGATAGAATATGTAGAGGAAGAAGATTTTCTTCTCGAAGAACAATTTTATCATTTTCGTAATATAATGTATCTAAAGAATATGCTCGCAAATATGGAAATGTTAATTTCACGAATGTTAAATATAAATGGATCCCTTGTAAATCTTCAGTTATCAAAATATGCAAAATTGAAAATCGCATTAAAAAACTATTCCATAAAAGTGTATGAATTTTTGAAAAACAATAAAATACTCGTAGAATCTAAAAATAATTTTGAGAAAAAACAATTCACGAAAAATATTCAAGATAAATTTATACAACTACAAAAACTTATAATTCAGATTGCCAAGGTATAGTTAAAACTATAAAAAAATTACTATAATAAAAACTAATTTAAATTATATAAAATTATATAATTTGAAAAAAAATTATATAATTTTTGTTGCAAATAATTAATAAAAATTCTTTTTTAAATACAGAAAGAAATATTTTTTACGGATGTTATGATGCGCAATTTGCATGATATCTCTAAACGAAGAAAGTGAATTATTGAAGAAAGTGAAAAATTAATTAACATTTATATCATATGTCATTATAAAATATAATTAATTTATTTTTTTAGATTACATATAATATGAAAAAAAGTTAAATTAAATTAACAGCATTAAATAATTCTATTATTATTTATTAAATTTATTTTATACCTTGTCTGTTAATAATTTTCAATTATCAACATGTGATCGATTTGTTCCTTGTAAAAAATCCAATTTGTGTTGTATATTATATAAATGAACATTGAAGCACCATCTAGCGGAGAATAGAAAGAACTATGATTAAATAAAAGAATCGAAAAGTTTTTCGATTCTAGAGTGAATTTAAAAGTTTAAAAAATTAAAGAATTACTTTAATAAATTAAAGAATTAATTTAAAAATTTTATTTAAAAATGTTAAATCATTTAATAATTATAATTTAAATTTTGAAAATTATATAATTTATGGACCAAAAAGGATAAATATTTAATTTAAATAATTAACTTTTAAATCGAAATTATCGATATATCGTTCCATACAATCAATATAAAATTTTATGCATGTTTTTTTTTACCATTTATTTAAAATAAAATTCAATTGACTTTTAGATATTGGATCTACATTCTTACAATTATTACTTTTAAATACACAAGATTTTAAAACATATGAATGATAACTTTCTATTAAACATATTTCTTCGTATAAATCTTCTGTAGACATTTCTACAATAAGTGCGCATTCGTTCAACAACCAACGAAAAGTTCGTGGTAAAACTTTTTCAAATACGGCAAAATTTTTAGATTTCACACGACTAAAAATACAATGATACATCCAATACTCTTTAAATGGTCTAAAAAATTGATATTTCTTATGTGCTATACTTTCTTTCTTGTCAATATCGTTAAAAAATGTAATGTCACTTAGATTCAAATAATCATCTATATTAAAAGTATCACTTTTTAAATCTATATTATCAATATTGATATCATTAATGCTAATATATTCAGGTAAAAATAATTCCTCTTCGCTATTTTTAACATTGGAATATATTTCATTTTTGTTTGTTTGTATATTATTGTGAAAATTTATATTCTCTGTATCTGAAAGAAAATCATCGTCATTTTTTTCAATATTTATGGATAAAGCATTTCCTCTGATAAATTGGCCTTTAGTATTTCGTTCAAGTTGAATTTTAGATCGTACTTTTTTTATTGTATTCGATTTAAAAATAGACTCTTTTTCTGCTTGTGATAATTGTAAATTGTATTTATCATACATTTTTTTTTCTAAAAACATAGTTTCTGGATCTATATTAATATAATTAGAAACTTCTTTTTCGTCTTCAGTATCACTATCAGTAGGAATTGCTAGTTTTCCATTCGGGAGAATTTCGGTAAATTTAAAATTATTCCCTATATGTATGTTTTCTAAATCCTTAATTACATTGTCATAATACTGTTTTTTAACAGCATCGAATTTCATGGTACATGGTATTTTAGCATGTAAATATTCATTCACATTTTCGCTTCCAAGTTTATGTTGGTCTTTTAAGTCATCTTGTACATCGACAAGCTGTTTCAGTTCTTCTATACTTGGCATTCTAGGTTGTTCAAATTGAGGTACATTTTTTTCAACAAAATGTACATTTGAATCAATTATTTCTAATTCTATGTCACATTTCATTGCTAATTCTATTAAGCTAAAAAAAAAAATAATTAATTTATTTCAATTGACGTGATATGATTAATATCAGAATATTTCTAATTAATTATTATTAATTACTTACGACTCAGATTTTGTCATGTATCCAACTTTTGTAAGAAAAAAATCATTTTGTAATATATTAGGAATATCATTGAGCGGATTATCTAATAAACATTGTAAATATGAATAAAGCGGAGTTAGAGATGGTGGAAATATATCTATTGTCTTTGGTAATAAATCGTTAATATTTAAGCTAATTATATGTTTTTTCATGCCATTAATAAGTTCTTCTGGTAAAAAATGTTTCGGATTTTTTATATTTACTTCATTTTTATTCGATTTAGAAGTTATAAATTCTAAGAATTTTAAATATAAATCGTCAATTCCATCTAAGTCGGGATAATATTTCATTTTAGTTGGATAATGTGCACGAGATAAAATTGTTTTTCTGCATTCAATATATCTTTGCCATTCTTGAAAATTAAAAAGTTTTTCATTCAATAAACCACGTTCAATAGCTACGCTGAAATAAAAAAATTTTAATATTAATAAAATGAAGATTAATATAGTTTACCTATAATATAGAATAAATAATCGCATTAAAAATACAATTAAAGCAGGACATTCGCATTCGCATTTGCAATCTTTTTCGATTTTATACAATTCTCTCCTTTCTTCATATAATTTTACTCCATATGTAATTAAATCATTGTCAATTACAGCATATGGCATTTTATCAGAAGTAAAGTATGTTGCCCAATGACCATTTGATTGAAGTACAATTCCACCACCGACTTTTTCATATTTTTCTAACATATAAGAAAAATTTTTATAAAGAGCTTCCATGTGTGAAAAATTATGTTCAATGTCTTCTACGATTGCACGAGCTAATCCTAATTTTGTTATAGATTCTCCATGTCCTGTTAAGGAACAACCTATATTTCTAATAGCATAAGTACCACAACCCAATAAAGGAGAATCTCCTACTCTTCCTACCAATTTTTTATTTAAACCACCTGTTGTAGTTCCAGCAGCTATACTATATCCATCATATGCTACACAACCAACAGTTCCGGTATTATCTATAAATATTTAATAAGTAATGCATAAAAATTAATTTTTCCAACATTGTTTTAAAAATATTTACTGTTTAACATATCGATATCCATTAAAATTTTCTCAATATCAGCATCTAATTTTCCTTCTCCTTCTGAATAAAAAGCTGCACGTGCAGCAGGTGATACCATATTT
This sequence comes from Apis dorsata, assembly GCF_000469605.1. Taxonomy (NCBI): domain Eukaryota; kingdom Metazoa; phylum Arthropoda; class Insecta; order Hymenoptera; family Apidae; genus Apis; species Apis dorsata. The sequence goes on from NW_006263476.1 coordinate 125,933, forward strand.
CCCTCTGATAAGAAACTTAAATTTGCATATTTAGCTAAATTTTTAGCTCCCTCGCCCACAAAAATAGAATTTGGAAAATTATTCATAACATATTTTGCAAGTGTTATAGGATGTTCTATATCTGAAACTGCTGCTACTGATCCACATTTGAATCTATAACCATCCATTATACTTGCATCCATTTCAACTTTTCCTATATTAGGAAAATTTATATATAATATGATAATATGATAAAAATTGATTTAATTGACCTTTATTATTATACAGAATACATTATATAAAATACCTAATTCATTTAATACAGATCCATAACCAGAATTAAAAAATTCATCACATTCTAACCACCATAATGCAGCTTCTACAGCATTTACAGAATTTTCACCACTTATTAATTTTTTATAACCATTAATGGCAGCTTTTTTACACGCTGTCATTTTTTCTATAGCTATAGAATCACTAAAATTTCCCGCACCACCATGTACGATTATACATGGAATAGTATTTTTATCACATATACATTTGTCCTTAATTTTTGTATTATAACAAAATCCGAATTCCATTTTTACTTCAAATAAACTACTTATTTCTTATATTAATAATACCATACATCTTCAGATTTTGAGGTTCAAAACATAAAAGAAAATATATAATGGATATTCATTTTTTCAACATACCTATTGATTTTTTCTGCAATTCGACTGATATAATATTCAGTTATACCATCTAAACCAAGTAAAGTTTTCAATACTACTACAATAAACGCAATTGCACGACCTTCATAATTTGGAATATATGATTTTTTTATATTAAATATCATTTTAGGTGGTGATAAAGCTATTAATCTTTCTGTATATAATTGGATGCCCCCTAAAAAATTATATATAATTATAATATAATATATATAATTAATAAATTATATATAATTATAATAAATATAAAATTATATATAAATATATAACATTAAATTAATATTAAGAAAATGTAAATAAATTGGTAATGCAAAAAAATCAAAAATATAAAAATAAATATCAAAATTATACATATATTATATATATTATAATTGAATAAAACATTCATACTTGGTAATCCTAATTCTTGACAATATCTCTTAATTAAAGATAAAAAATCTGGGCAAATTATATCCCATACACCAAGAAATTTTGCCATACTTGCAATAATTCGTCTCATTCCTTTATGTGTAATTTCAACATTTTGTCTTAAGAAGCTTCTTTCATTAGCTGTTAAATTCACTTCTGGTGGCAACAAATGATCCAATTTATAATAAGATAAATGTCCTTCTTTTCCATATCTACAAAGAAAAACTATTTTAATTAAAAAAATTTTAAAGTTTAAAAAAAATCATAAAAGAATATATATTTATTACACACCTTAACATATCTCCTAATTGTATAGGTTGATCATGAATTCTCAAAGCTAAATATATAATTGCCCATAGTCGCATAGGTGTCATTATATGAGGTCCCATTTTATATTGATTACTTATATGCTTGGCCCTATATTTAATTCTTTCAGACCTAGGTATGTTTTTAGATAATTTTTTAATTTTTCTTGCTTCTTCTTTGGCATGAGAACTAAATTGTACTCTACATAAATTAAAAAATATAAATAGATTATATTCAATAGATTAAATTTTATTATATAAAAGAGCTAGACTTACTTTCCATCATTATCTGAAGAATTGACAGAACTAGATTGAAAACTGTATATACTTTGACTAAATGAACTAACCCCATCACCTAAAGAACTACTTTGAGACTGAAGATATCTATCATATTCAGCTGTTGCTAAAAGCCTCTAAATAAATATAGTTTAAAAGAAGTATAAAATAAAATTAATTTTACTTTAATAATTATTATAAAAATTACTTTATTTTTTTGTAATTCTCTCATAGAACTTCCCTCACTTTGACCACTTGATATTATAGAAGTATTTGTACTACTCCCAGTTCTTTTGCGTTTTCTGTGCTTCTTTTGGGATTGTACTTTGCCATAAATAATTTCAGCATCTCTAATACATCGTACATTAATTTATTTATAAATATATATAAATTTAATTCTAATTTTATTTCTAACATACCTCCTTTTATATCTTCTAGCCAATTTTGGCAAACATTTTTTCTTAGTTGATATAAATGCTACCTCAATCTTGCCTAAATATGTTGCCCATAATTGTAATATTGTTAATTTTATTTCGGATGGAATTCCAAGTTCTATTAATTCATTTGTTAATCCAATTAAAACAAAATTATATAGTTCCCATGATGTCCATCCAAGTTCCTCACCTAATAATTGAATGAAAAATCATAAATATTTAGAAATGTTAAATAATATTTGAATATTAGAGTAATTTAATTTAATAATAATAAATAATTAATATATATTAAAACAAACCTGATTTATTTGATTTTAATTGTCTTATTTTTGTCTTTCGTAATCTAGTTGAATTATCTATATGTAATTCAAGAATCTCTTCTCTAATATCCTATAAAAATAATCGAATTATTTGATAAATTGTCTTCGAAAAAAAAAAAAAATTGCAATACCTCGTTCTGCGTTTGACATGTTTGACAGAAAAAGTAGCCAGCTTCTTTGTAAAAATCTGTACCGTCACAAATTCTACACTTTTGCATTTTTCCATATGTTTTTAATAGAAATTTTGTCTTTTATTAATTGTTGCATTTATGTTACAATTAAATATTATAGGTTATAATACTTAATGTATTATAGGTTATAATACTGAGCACGTTGCAGATTTAAAATTTCTTCTCGCGGTTTCTAAATTTCTTACGTATCCGCATTTAACATGAATCGTAATTGGTGTAGGCTGGACGAATGATACATTGGTTATACGAGTAAAGTATATCCCCTAGTGGGAGCATAATACAGAATATAACCACTAATTTACGATTGAATTTTCAGGGAAATGTAAACAATAATCGAAGTGTTTATTGCAGAACTTTGTTATTATTGAAACGTGAAGTACATAAAATATAGTTTGATCAATATTATAATAATCTTTTTTGATACAATAGTTCTTGAATTGTGTGCTAGAAAATTTTTTACGTCAACAAAACTAGAGATCGATCTCACAATTGATTCGTTTATAGTAGCGTCTTAACCTCTGTGTAGCATCATAAACTTCAAAGAGTTATGTTGATTTGATTAAAAAACATGATTAATTTTTTTAATGTTTATAAACAACGTTCTTTACAAAAGCTTATAGTTAAAATATGACAGTGTATTAAAAGAATAAAAGATGACAAAGCACATATAGTTCGTGATTATGGAGTATGACTCTGCATCGAACTGTGATGATCATCTGCGAGAATATGAAACTTCAGAAGATCTTCGGCATTTAAGAGAAATACATAAACTTGAACGTCCAACCTGTACTACAAGTTCAGCACCATGGCATTCTCTGCAGGTTGTGACATCACAATCAAAACTCAAATCAGGGACAACAAACAAAAGTCTTTCTTCTCAGGTGATGGAATATTATCACAAGTATTCTCAAAATGCAAATTTGGATCAATATTTTTCACTGCCTTCAACTAGTACATCACCAGAAGCGGTTAAATGTTATTATAGCATATATGAAGTAAATCCGAAATTAGAGGTTAATAGACAGGATTGTATAGGAGAGGAATATAATTTAAAATCTTATGTGCCTAGAGAAAGAAGAAGATGGACGAGACCACCTCTTATTGGTCAATCTTCAAATACAGAATCATCATCCAGATATGTCCAAACTCCGTTGTCAAATCTTAAATCTCCATCACCTGATTTAAAACATAATACATCAGAAACAATCTTAGAAGAAAAAAATGAAAATCAGGAGATATTAACAGAAGCTATAGAAAGAAAAATACCTTCTCCAACTTCTAGTATTGCTTCTCATAAGCCACTCGAATGGGATAGTGGAGCGGATGTTGGTTATTTTAATACAATACCCAACAATAAACAAAATGATAAAAAATTAAGTACAATAGAACGAATGGCTTTAGCTAAAGGTTGTTCCGCTGCTTTAAGATTGGATCCTGAAGGTACCACAGAATCAGGAATCTCTGGAAAACTTGCAGGAGTTCAAACAAATTCGACTAATTCTATGATTCCTGATGCTAATTCTACTCCATTGTTGGGAAATGCTTCAGGATCGGAAAGCGAAATTGAAATTACACCGATTGTGAAGAATCATTTACCCGGTATAATATCGGGAAATGGAATAAAATCTAACGAAAAATTTTTTTCTAAGGATCTCAAACACCAAAATATTTTAATGCAGTATTCGAAAAAAGAGTACAACTATGACACTCCAAAATCGACTTTTGCATCTAAGATACCTTTTGCAAAATTCGCGACTGAGGTAAGAAAAGTATCGAACAAACAGAATACGAACAAAGAAAATATATGTCCCCCAACCTCACCTTTGAAAAAAAGCACATCGATGAACACGTTATTCATACCACCCTCTAAATTACCATTGAAAAGAAGTCAAAGCGAGTTGAATTTGTACGGTAGAGATAAGGGCAAATCTGCGTTGCCATTAATTTTTAATTCTTCATCCTCGATCGCTACTATTGTAAATAAACCTTCCACTTGTGATAAAGTTATACAGACGACTTTATACGCTTACACTCAAGAATCCGTTGGCGTCCAAGTTTCGGCTCTCGAGGAAGAGAAGCCACCGTTACCAAAGAGAGGAACTAGTTTGCAAAAGGGTTCGACATTAATGTTGAAGAATCCAAAGGATACGTACAAAGTTCAAAATTCAAGGAAACAGAAAACCAATGAAACGCAAAATGCTGAAACGAACGGAGAAAGGAAGGAGATAAAACCGCAGCAAAATTATTCGGAACAATCGCAGAACGAATCGACTAGGCAAACACCACAGCCTGATACGGAAAATATAACAGGTAGGGCGAACAGCTTTGAGTATTTTCCTGGTCATGTATACGAGAACGTTCCTAACGGAAGCGGTAGCCATATTTCATCTTCAGAGACGGGAAGATCTCATTCTTCCCTGCCTAATACCAGCTCCAGTATTAACGAGAAATTATGGGGTGACTCGGATAGCTTGGTAAAGGATCTAGAACGAAGCGTGAATATTTTGAAGAGTCTGGTCGATGCGAATAAATGCGACAAGGAAATTAAGAAAAGACTGATACATCACGTAGTTAAGAGATTAATCACCGCCAAATATACGGATGATAAAATTGAGCATAATTTAGAAGATAACGTTCCGTGGAATCCAGACGATGCCAGGAGCAAAGTTTACGGTAGGGAGATACTTCAGGCAATAACGAAAAATCATAATACCAGCGATTCTTCGGTCGACTGGAATTTGCAGAAGGAGTTGGCTCAGGGGAAATCTACGAGGAGCGGAAAAGGTATGGCAAAGAACGTTACATCGGAAAGTAGTAGTGATAAAATAGATAAAAATACAGACAGAACGGAAACAGATGGACGAAAAGCAAGGATGGGTCTTAGATCGGATGATTGCCATCGAAGCAGCAATACTATGACCGACAAAAGCGAAAGTTCCGAATGCTTCTTCCCGCAAAGAAGTCGTAAAGGGAACAAAATGCAGGACATATTTTGCATGAAAGAGTGTAAAATGCAAAGAGATTCGAAGATGACGACAACTAGAACGACGACAATGACAACAGCTACGACGAATAATACAATTGATCATAATCGAATGTTATTGGACGCGGTTGTTAACAACAGGAGAAATGTTATTCGTTCGAGCAATACAGGGGAACAGGATGACTGGAGGCTACTCACTACGTTTTCCGAAAGGCAATTCGAGATGAAGAAGCATAGCAATTCCGATTCCGCAGATTCGAAGCTAGTTAGTTATGCTGAAATGGAGAAAAGGAATCAATTGATCTGGATCACGAACGAGATCAGCCACTTGTGCAATCTAAAGAAATTATTGGAAGAGTCGCGAAGACCAGATAGATTGCGAACGTCTCCGAAAAAATCGAGATCGGGAAATTTCAAAAGAAAACCGATGGAAACATCGTCGCACGAGTTGTCCAAAAACGATTATTGCAATTGTTCGGATACACAAGTTAATTCGTTAGAAGATCCATGGTCTTCTCATTGTAATTTAGCGTGTCACCATTCCAGCACATCTACCAGTATTATTCAACATATTAAAAAGCGAAACAGTTGTGCGCAAACGGCAACAAATATTACTGGGGCTTTGTCAAAGACTGGTGGTGAAATCGTGTCCGTCTCAAACTTGCACAATTTCTCGATTAAATTAGTCAGTATCGGTGTACAAACCATACCTCAAGAAACGTCTACAATTCCTGCTTTGATACAGTCGGAAATTGTACATTATGTCAAATGTCCCGCGCACAGTTCGATGCAGATTCAAAATAATCACAAATGCACCGAGCAAATAAGCCAATGCGTGAAGCATCATGCCATTCAGAATCTAGTTACTTGCATGCAATGCTCACAGGAACAAAAGGAACGATTGATCGTTCAGAAGGTGCACACAAATATCGAGAACTTTCAGGAGGAGAGTCCAGTTAGCTCGCAGACGTTTTCCGATCAGACGAACGGTAACAGTATCACCTCGATGGAAATACCTCATCATTGCGTTCAGGCCAGTTCATCGAAGCAAAAGGAAACCAAGAATCAAATAAACATTTTAAAGTTGAAAACTTGCGATTGTAAATGTGAGAGTAAAAAAATATTGTCGAAAGGATGCCAATGTAGCTCGTCAGTAATTACAATGGAATGCAACAACGTTTCTAAATGCGAGGAATATCAGAAGAAGATGTTCCATGCGCGCGACAAAGAGGATGGAAACTCGAAAGAATGTAACTGTACGGAATATGATAACGAACAATCGAAGAAAGGTCGGGCACCAATGAAATATAGTTCAAAAGATTATCAGATTAATAATGGATACTCATCGAGCTTGAATCAAAATGATTGTATCAAGTTGTGCGGTTGTTCAAACGATTGTTTCTGCGAAAATAATCGCGAGCCGGAAGTTCAAAACTCAAAAATGTTGTGTAGTTGCCATTCAAATGGGAGAGCTCAACACAACGGAGTTCACTTCCATGGAGAAGTGGAAGATTGTTCGGTTCAATTGTGGCCTTATTGGGTGAATAATGGACAAATCAACGAAACGGCTCAGTACAAAGTACAAAGCAATGTAAAATGCAAATGCGAGAAAGATTGTTTTTGTAATAATAGGGGAAAAACTAGCGAGGAAATATCGCATGGCAAAGCCTGCACCAGTGGCAAACCAAATTATGTAGACGAAGCGAATCAAACGAGTGATTCCGATAGAAATTGTAAGTACTGTTGTCGTTGCGGTGCAGCTTATGTCAAGAAATGTAATTGTTATCAAACGTATCCGAAACCGATCGCGTATGAATTGTCGTTCGCTAAAGAGAATGGTCAGAAGAATGATAATTTGAGTGCGTTGCCAAAAGTGCCATTATCAAATCGTAGTATTTACGAAAATAAAATAGATGGCTGTGTTTGCAACATGATTAAAAAAGTTAGTTCAAAGAAAAATTCTCCGCAAAAAAATACTTTACAAGTAAGTATTTGGAATAAATATGTTAACTTATTGATATTAATTAATATATTTTGATTTTTTTAGGATTATTTGTCTAAGAATAAAGCAGATTTTGTAAATAATGCGGAAACGCGTCGACAGTACATGTCGGAAATATCTCATTTGCGTCAATTGCGGAAAGAAAAACGAATACAGTTGTTGGCTATGGCTAGTACGTCGAATGTTATAAAATCGACGAAAACTTCTTCTAAACCAGGTAAAGATTTTATTTCAGTTTTAATAAAATTATTTACTTTATCAACATTTTTATTATATATATATTCTTCTTATATTCTTTCGTATTTCTAATCGTTTTATATACAGTTCCACAGAAGAAAATGAGCAACGAACAGATGAGGGAAAGATTGCGGAAACGGTATCTTCGTTTGAATGAAGTGCGGTATAAACGACTGCAACGGGAAAAGCAAGAAGAGGCGCGACGTAATAAACTTATGGCCAAAATTTTTTGTAAGAAATTACAGCAGAAGGTATTGAGGGGCCAAGTAGATCTGTCTCAAAGTGTTAGCGTTATATCCAACTTGTAATGTTAAAGAAATGTTTGCGTGTGCATAGTTTAAATATCAATTAGCAGTCTGATTGTACAGATTGTACACATTGTACAATTGTACAGACAATAGAAGAACGTACAAATTATTTTACCTTTCAACCTGAAAGGATTATTAAAGATTTTTGTTTTCAGAATCTTCTTCTTGAGTATTACTTTTCTCTACTTTCAATACTGCATAATACGTACTAACATTGTGTTACTTTTTAATCAAAGACGTGTTTTTAAAATTAATGATTTTAAGATGTGCATGAATGTATAAGAAAGTTTGCGTGTAACACGTTCACAGAATGATAACGTAATTAGATCCAAGTAATTTAGATCCAAGAATCTTTGACACGCATCATGATTAAGATATTTAATGCGTTGTTCTACATATTTGTGCCTAGAATTTATGATATTTAATATTGAATTTAAGGATCTTTGTCTTGCCAAGATATTTTCATACTAAAAGTAAACAACCGGTGCACATATGTTAAATCTGACATGATAATGCAATAATAATTTTCATTATCACGTGAAACAATAGGGAACTTCACAACATTGAGATTTTATATTTTAATAGTAAAATGTTTCGAAAACTGCTGCGTCGAAAAAGCGTTCATTTGGAAATACATCGCTTGTTCGTGGAAAATTGAAATGCTTTAAGATGATGAAAGTAGTTATTAGTACCTGAATTACAGTACACAATTCTTTGCTATACATAAGACTTAGATAATATAATCTCTTGGATTTTTACCTTTAATATTTTACCATTTTGTACGACGATTATACTCATTTGGTTAATAAAGATAAAGTGAATCCTTGAAACAATAGTTTCTTCGTTATTTTATTCTTATATATCTTTATGCATATATGCGATATGCATACTCGACTTCAAAAAATTGTTTACTTTTTATCCAAATATATGCAACTCGACTGATTTCTCTTTTAACGTTCCATTTTTCTTTCCTTCTTAATAATTGTCTTTTTTTTATTCACATCTGCAACACGATTTCTCTTTTAACATTCTATTTTTTTATCATTCATTTAATATCCTTGGTTACTAAATTCTAAAAGTATGAAATATAGAAGAAGAAAATTGATTTATTTTCTTCCATTCATATCAGTTTATATTTATATAATTTATCTAATTAATTGAAATATGAAGATATTAAACATTATATTAAGATATTAATTTTTTGTATTAATTTTTGAGCAATCAAATTAGGTATTCTTTTCATCGCATATCTAATAATTAAAATTATATAATATATTTCTTATATATACTCAATCGAAAATTTACCATTGATCATAATAATATTTTATTAAATTAAATAATAATTGGAAAATATACGAAAAGATGATCCTGTCGTCTTTTTTCGTTTCAAAGATCTTAGAGTTTAAAATAATATATAAATTTTCTAAATATCAATGTATGTCAAGGCATTAAACAAGTTTATTTGAAAAATGATTTCCATTTCAAAGAACAAATGAATGTTCGAGAAGAATAATCGGTTGAAAGAAAAAGTTGTATAAGATCCGGTAGTAACCTTGTTTCAGTAAAATAACATTGAAACAAAAACCATTCAACGATATTAGTTCGTTTTTCTTAATTACCAGTTGTTCTATATAAGGACATTCACGGATTTCAAGATAGTCAATTTTCTCTTTATCTTTAGAGACTGGCAAATAAGATATATAAGTTATTAGACTTTTGATATATGCATAAATTTAAATGATGGCTCTCCAAATTGGAAATGATTTGGACCAAATTTTGAAAGACAAATTTACTACTGAATTTCGCAAAGAATATACCACCGTACAAGGTGTTTGTTTGCCAAAAAAATATGAGGATTTCGCACAAATAATTGAAAATTTCGAAATAAGAGATGATGATGTTTGGATTTGTTCTTTTCCTAAAACTGGTATCACCTTTTTATCAATTTTATTAAGAGAAAAAAAATATCAAATGTTATATACTTTTTATTTTACATAATTGTAATCATTTTATAAATGTTACATAATCAGGAACAACATGGACACAAGAAATGATTTGGTGTATAGCAAATGACCTGGATTTTGAAAGAGCAAAAGTTCGCTTGTCCGAAAGATTTCCTTTTTTAGAGTAAGTTAATAAAGTTTAATATTTTAGAAAGGAAGAATATCGGAGTAAGAATTATTTATTTGATCAGGTACTCCATACTTTTCGATTACACCACTATTATACGACGTCATCCGGAAATTGAGCCCTCTCCGTTAATCTTGGATAGTGTGGCGTATATAAAAAATTTACCTTCTCCAAGATTTATCAAAACTCATTTTCCTTTTCCCTTACTTCCACGTCAACTTCGAACGGGCGAGAAAAAGGCGAAAATTATTTATATTAGCAGGAATCCAAAAGATACTTGTGTTTCTTTTTATTACCACACTAGATTAATGGAGGGGTATCGTGGTGATTTTCACGATTTCTGTCGCCTTTTTTTAGGAAATAAACGTATGTACACGTGTGTTGTTGAAATTATTAATATTAATTTTATTATTATTTTCTTATTATTATCTTCTTAGTGAGCTTTGCTCCATATTGGGATCACATACTTGATTTCTGGAAGAGGAGAATCGATCCAAATATTTTATTTTTGAAATACGAAGAGATGAAATCTGTAAGTAATATTAAATATTCTCAAATCTGTAAGTGATCTTAAATATTCATACATAAAAGATATGATGAAAGTTTCTTTTGTCAAATGTAGGATCTGCCTACGGTGATAAAAAAAATGGCTGCGTTTCTTGATAAAATTTTAACTAATGATCAAGTAGGAGCGTTGGCGCAACATTTGAGTTTCAACAGTATGAAATCAAATCCTGCAGTGAATTATGAGGAACATATAATATTGAATAAACAGATGAAATTGATCAATGTCGATGGTGAATTTATTCGAAATGGTAAAGTTGATCAGTGGAAAGAAGAAATGCCCGATAGCGTGATCGAGAAATTCGATAAATTGACGAAAGAAAAATTTTCCACGCAAAATCTTTTCTTTTGAACGATATTGTACAATAAATTTCCACCGACATCCTTGGAAACTTGATATAATTATCATGATGTAATAAAATTAAATAAAAAAAAAAAAAGATTTTATCGATTTTAATATCTAATAAGACAATAGAAATTACTGTAATGTTCTTGTTTCTGGTTCGAGACATCGAAGAATTTTTGGCATACAGGTTCTACAAAGTTCACCAATTGAAGCTTTGGTCAAAGATGTAACAACGCTCATATCGCTTCCTCTTTCGATCAACATAATCGCTGCATCTCTTTTTCTGCATAAAATTGCTATTTGAAGGGCGGTAAATCCCATGTCATCTTGCGTATTGACGTCAGCTCCACGATTCAACAAAATCGAAAGAATATCTAAATTGGAACGGTACACTTGACAAAAAAAAAAAAAATATCCTTAATAAATACTCCATCCGATTTTGCATTTTTTCATTTTTATTCCTTTTCATTTTCTTACCTGAGATCATAAGCGGTGTTCGTCCCTGTACATCTCTCTGATTTATACAAACGCCAGCATCTAAAAGAAATGTGACGTTCTTCGGTCGTTCTCCCACGATTGCATACTGAAGACAAGCCCAGCCTCTACTATAAGTATATGTTGATTGAATAAAATCACATTTAAATTATAACAATTGCGCCTTACATATCCATTTTTTGAGGATCTGCACCTTTCTTCAATAAAATCTGCAAGATTTCTGGATTTCTCGAAACGAAAGAGGCGTACATAAGAGCAGTTCTGCCCCAAGGTTGAGTAACCGTACCATCTAAATTTGTCGAGTTTTTCTCTAATAAAAACGACAAAATTTGCGGATCACCGCGATCAATGGCTGACGTTATAGGAGTTCTCAAATTTGGTGTGGGATAATGTAGATCTATCGTTGGTCTACAATTATAATTACATTTATAATTAAATCGAAGGTGTATATGTTCGTATACCTGCTTACATTTTAGTTAGAAAATCTTTAATCTTTTTGACAGTAGCAAATCTAAGAAGCCACATAAATTGTTCCTCGATCGAATCTGTGAAACGTAAATTGTTAATACGTAAACGTAAGTAGTTAAGAAATATTTTAATATTCGAGATTATCTTACCATTTTTTTCATAATTAAATTTCGTGTTTGACATTACAATATTTCAGTTTGTGAGTACTTATGTTATACTTTTAGGCCAACTCTCGAAATCGATCAAACATCATACACCTGTGTTTCATTTAAATATACAGTGTATATTTTATATTTATTTATTCAATAATCAATTGTACGTTTATACAATTATTTATATCGACTTCCTTCCTTTCTTTCATCTTCAGTCATTCTTTGACGTGCATTCAATATCAATGAGTATTCACATATGAAAGTTCAGTGACACCTCTTTTGACAATCCAGCAGAATCTAATATACCATTCGTAGGTATATATATTCAAGGTATCTCCAAAACATGCATACTTTCTCTTCGAGACCACGTGCCAAGGTAGCTGGAGTACAGTATACTGACCATAGTATACTCTGTATAGAAGTCTACTTTCTAAAAGACGGCTGCTTGGAACAGCGTCCATTACAGTGACTGCGTGCCTTTCTCTCTTTTCTCGAGGCTTTGTCATCTAACTTGAGATCAAACCATTTTTTATTTCATAAATTTTAACAATAATAAAATCGTGCAAGAATAAGGTGCAAGACATATATGACAATTCAAGGAAGATGAAGTGATGGCAGATGTTACAAGGAGATGGATGAAAGACACAAAGGCACATGTCTTTGTGATAATTTTGACATGCGTGATATGTTCTGTCTATGGCTGTTCCGGTATGTCTTTTAAATTATTACAATTGTGTAAAAAATATTAAAAATAATCGATTAAAAGTATTCTAAACAATAAATGTAAATAAACAATTGACATTTCTTGATCAAGTATCGATGTTTCCAAATATAGCTTTTATTTTTTCATCGAATATTTGATAAGTTGATATTTGATAAGTTTAATTGACAAATATTTGATGCGTTAATAAATCATTAACTCATTTAAATGAATATGCTATAAGTTAAAATATGAAAACAAAGATAAAAATATAATTATTATTCTGAGATTCCATTTCTCTCATTTCCTCTTGCAATTGTGATTTCAAACAAAGAATTTTTAAGTGACTCACGATGAAATGAAATCAACAGAATACGATCGATTAGACGGTGACGAATATAAAGGCAAATGCATTGGAAAACTAAATACGTATCATCATGAAGTTTCCGGTGAAGTTTATGCCGTCGACGAGAATACGCTATTGCTGATTAATTTTAAATACGATGGTAACGGAGCTGATACATTTTTCTTCGCTGGTGCATCCACGCGAGCTGGTCCACACGGTTTTATCGTGCCTGATGAATGGGGCAAGTCAGTAATGATTTAATTTAAAAAAGATTAATGTAAAAATACAACGAGATTTTTATAAAGACGTATTTTTATTTTAGAACAAATGTCCTCGATAAATATTTCAATAAAAATCTCACACTTAATTTGCCAGATGGTAAAACGATAGCAGATATAAAATGGTTTGCGATATACGATTTAGGAAGTCAGGTATCATTTGATATTTTTAAATATTAATATTGATATCATTTTGATATATAATTGACTTGTGAAAATATTTTATATAGAATGTATTCGGCGATGTGATTTTTCCCGATGAATTTCGTGCACCAGCACCAGCGACGATTTCTCAATTAAAAAAATACTCTCATGAAGTATCTTCAGAGCCAATTGAAATTATAGATTCGAAAACTATCAAAATACCAAACTTTAAATACAATGGAGAAGGAAAAGATACGTATTTCTGGGTAGGAGATGGCCCACAACCTTCTACAAGAGGAACAAAAGTTCCCGATGAATATGGCTAGTAAGTATAGCCAAAACTTTCCATTGAATTGATATTCCGATCTTAATTTATTCTTTTTTTTAGTTTAGATTCACTACACGCTTATAGGGGTGAAGATGTGATCATTCAATTACCTGGAGATATGACAATTTTCAATATCAATTGGTTAAGCATTTTCGACGTGGAAACTGCGTCAAATTTTGGCTCTGTAATAATTCCAAAGGAATTAAACGTGCCTCCTTCGTTAGTAAAAGTAATATATTCTTTCAATTTTGTATTATCCAATCGATAGAAATAAAAATATCAATAATCCATCTCTCAAAGTATAGGTGATCAAGCACACAAACAGTTTGCCAAATTGTATTCAACTTCACAAACGATTTCAAGTTAGCTGGGAAATATTTGGTCCACAGATCACTATCCAATTAGCAGGAGACATAGGTAAACGTGACTAGATAATTGTTCGATCTTCTCGTATTAATAATATAACGATTCTCAGGTGAGAATGAATATATGGCGTTCGGTCTATCTGGATCTGAAACATCTAGCCAAATGGAAGGTGCGGATGTTGCAGTTGCTTATTTAGATAGTATTAGAGGCTACGTGGTAGATTACAACATCACTGCCAAAGCACCAGTATGTAAATGCAAAGAACGTAATTATGTTTGCGTAATTTATGGGTTCGTTGTTAAAAAATAATTCATTTTCTATCTTGAAAACAGTGTGGAAAAGTTCTTGGTCAATACAAGGGAGTTTGTAGAGACGAATTATTTGGTGGTTTGGATAACAATCAGTTGCACACTGCATTTAAAGAAAATGGAATTACTGTTATAAATTACAGACGTACCCTTAACTCATGTAAGTTTCCATTTAAAATAAAAAGGAAGAGATTGAATTATATGGGATGCATTATGTTATAGCTGATCCAGGAGACAAAGAATATCCAACTGATCGATCTGTTTACGTGGTATGGGCCTTAGGAAGATTGAATGAAAATAGAGAGCCGACATTCCACGATTTATATCTGAAAAATGATTTGAAATTAGAATTGGCTCGTAAAGAACCTGAGGATGCGTGCATGGATTTTACGGAAAATAATGAGCAATTAGTGTAAGTATAATATTTGTGATTTTTAATTATATTAATTATTTTAATATGATCGAATAATTTCTTATTCTCTTCAGAGTACCTTGGGAAAAAGTAAAAATATATGGCAGAAGTATTCGAACGTTCAAAGCAACGATCGGTCCATCCGGAGGCAAAAAGGGTTATCAAGGAATTACAGGTTTTATAAAAAGATATAAATATACGATATTGGTATTTATTAATATTTAATATTAAGTAGTAACATAATAATTCAGCTGTTTCTTAGGACAACCATCCACAGGTTTGGCATGGTACATCGAAGGTCGATTGGTACCTGAATTATATCTACGTCGTGGATTGACTTATAATTTTCGTGTTTTCGGCGGTAATAATCCTCACAGCTCGAATTTATATCACCCGTTGATTATAACTGATGAATTACACGGTGGATATGATAAGCTTAGCGATGCGGCACAAAGTAATATTAGAGTTTTGGCTGGAGTTGAATTTACAAGAAGAGGACAGCCGAGACCAACCGCAGGTTTATGAAATATATGGAATTTATTAGATATATAAGAGAAAAAGAAACAATTACAAAATTAATTTATTGTTTCTAGTTGGCCCACTTTGCTTGAGCAAACACAATGGACGAGATAGAAGACGAGATGATGATTTTGTAACATTCAAACAATTCAATAGAACATTAATAAATACATGTGAGCCAGGTAAAATGGTGTATACAGTTTTTTCTTCTTGTTTTCTTTGAAAAAAAATTTTTTTTTCTTCAATTGATATAATTTTTTGCAGGAGAAGGTGGAAATTTAGAAATTACACCGAATTCCACGTGGCCAGACATTGTTTATTATAATTCATTTACCCATGCGAACATGGGCTGGAAAATACATATAGTGGATAGTTATTCATCAAGTAACGCTGTTGTTCGACAATTATCGCTAATTATAGGAATAACGGCTGTGTTTTTTCACTTTTTATAAAAATAGTTATAAGTTATTCAGGATAATATATTCTTTTTAATAAAATGACTGATTTTATAGAAGAAGAATGAATTTTATTATGACATGTTAGATGGAACGTTAATTTTTACGTTAAAAATGAATAAACAATGTATTTAAATATGTGCAATTATATTGTAATTATTTATTAATAAATAACATTTATAAATTATATTTACATTTTATGTATTATTATTTTAATATCTAATAAAGTATTTCTTGCATCCTTGAAAACATTTTATAAAATTCTCAAACATTCTAAATTTTTCATACTCAAGATCATATGAAGATCATGTGACTATATGAAGACTACATGTCGTTAAATTGATCTTGACTTTGACCTTAATTTCATAATGTTGAAAGATTAAAGTCAAATGAAATCAAACAATCTTCTTAAATTACATAGAACAACTTCTATAAAATATTCAAATTGAGGACTATATATTTATATATTTATATTTTTCGAGATCTATATCGTGACACATATAGTTAGAGCATGTTAACTTTCTCTCAAAGTGAAATCTTCGAGAAAGTTGAAATTATTTTTTACATCACCAAATTTTATATCATTATTGCTACTTTTATTAATAATGTATATTTTTTAAAGATCCAAAGATAACTTAAATGAAATTCATTAATTTTCTTTTTTAAAATATAAAGATATTCTAAATAAAACGATAGACGCAAATAAAATTTAATATTTTTTCTCAAATTAATATTCAAAGATAAAATAATTTATTTTTTATTGATTTCTTTACAATAAATATTTACTATTCAACATAAATATTACATCAATTACAAGGAGGAAGGAGGAAATATCAGAGATTCGAAAGTTGTTGTAAGTGAAAAAAAAGAAAAAACTGGACTTGAAAAGATTCCAACAAACTCATGAACATTCTCATTTCGTTTTAAACCGTAGGAGCATTGGTATCTCGTAGCAGTGTACGTGCAATTTCGTGACAGTGTATGAATTCTTTTAACGAAATATTTTTACAAGTAAGTTGTTTACATAAATTTTAATAAATGATTTTATGATTCTGTTATTATAAATAAAATATATTATTTGCAGTGGATAAAAAACCCTTTACTTTTAGCACTATCGAGAGTGATGTAGGAGAAAAATTGGATAAGATGTTTGGGGTGAGACCTAGTTTTTTAAAAGTAGAAAAGAATGCAACGCATTGTTTATTACCGCCTCAATTCGTTTTCTATGGAATGAAAATCAGAGATATGGAAGTTTATGAGGATGATGTATGGATGGTCTCATATCCACGAACTGGTAAAAAATTGATTAAAGTTTATCTTATTTATTTTTAAATTAAAATATTTTTCTTTATGAATAGGCAGTCATTGGGCGCAAGAAATGGTATGGTGTATCGGAAAAAACTTTGATTATAAAAATGCCGAAATTTTAACAATTATACGTAATCCGTTGCTCGAGTAAGTTTTAGTATAAAAAATAATATAAATCACGCAATACAATTTTTTACATAAATAATTTTTATCGATTTAGAGCATCGGCGTTGATGGTCACAGGGAACTGGGTAGATTTATTTGTGAAAATGGGTGATTCTGTTGAAAATGTTATGAAAATGTCACGACCTAGATATATAAAGTCTCATCTCCCTTTTGAATTTTTGCCGCAACAAATTCATACAAAAAAACCAAAAGTATTTAATTAAACTTTTTATTCTGTTAGGATTGTGAAAGAATAAAAGCATACTATGAAAAAACTAATATAATTGTAACATCGATATTACGAATGTTTCAGATTATTTATGTTACCAGGAATCCAAAAGATACATGTGTTAGCTTTTATCATTATTGTAAAAAATTTCATAGCATGACGGGAAGCTTCGAGGATTTTGCTGAGTTATTTTTAGAAGACAGTGGTATGTGACCATACAACATAGTGTCTACATATTGATCAAAATATTTATATATTAAAAAACTTATTAAAAAAATTATTTTTAATTTAAGCACCGATAAGTCCATTTTGGAATCACGTTTTACAATTTTGGGAAATAAAAGACCAAGAAAATGTATTATTTTTAACTTATGAGGAAATGAAAAAGGTAAATAAGAATATATTTATAATATAAAAAAAGAATACATTTTAAATAATGATTTTCCTTTTCAGAATCAAAAAGAAATGATTAGAAGGACAGCAAAATTTATGGGAAAAACTGTGACAGACGAACAAATTGCTGATCTTAGCGAGCATTTAAAATTTTCAAAGATGGCTGCTAATCCCGCCACAAATTTGGAACAGATTTTACCATTGAAAGATTTGCCCGAAAATGAGAAATTTATAAGAAAGGGCAAAGTCGGTGATTGGAAAAATTACATGTCTGAAAAATTATCTCAAAGATTTGATGAATGGACCGAGAAGCACTTAAATAATAGTAGTCTCGAATTTAACAAGACATTGATTTCATATAACGAGGAATGAAAATTATCTATTAAAATATGTATATTCTATGTTGAGATTATATATAAAAAAATAAAAATAAAAAATAAAAAAAATAAAAAACAAAACAATATGTATATTATATATGTATATTATGTATGATATTTTTTTATATCTTTTAATGATCTTTTTTTTATTCACTACGTAGTTATTCTTGTGTTAATGTAAGTACATTAGTTTAAGCTCATAAAAAAATTGTATATATTATTATCGATCAAATATGTACAGAAACAAGATGTACATTTCTATGTACATTCAATATAGTAAATTAGTATCACTTACATGTTAATTAAGATATTCCATGCCATATTTATAGTTGTAAGACTGGTTTTCTAATAGTGAACAACAACTTCAGTTACTCATACTTGTACAAATTCTTATGATAACGTGGAAATAGAAGAGAAAAGGAATGGTAGATTTTCGATGAAACAAAGTATTTATTCGTTTAGTTTACCTAAAAGCGTACACACGATGAGAATCTTGTTCGAGACTCGCGCTCGAGTTTTTGTCGATTCTCAATGTACGACGTTGTATGTCAAAGTAAAGATGGCGTTGATCCATGTTGTGTCAGGTGTTTAAAAATTTCTTTAAATTCTATTAAAGTTTGACATTGCACATAAGTGTGACACTTTGATCAGTTACTTATTCCATTCTCGGCTTTGTTAAAGATCGTCAATTGAAAGAAACGTGAAGGCGTCTGTCAAGAGTCACGTGTAATACTGCCCGCTAGTGGCATCTCGCACTTAACCTTATCATTACTTCAGTATTATACGATCTCGTAAAAATTTCGAGAAAACGACATTAATGCTGTGTCTTTTATCAGAGAGAGAATCAATAATTTTCATCGATCAATTTCGAGAGGATACCAACGTTGATCATTTACACTGTATAATATAAAAAAGAGATATAAACTGAATTTGTGAAGTTGGAATTCGAATTAAATACTTTTAATTAAATACTTCTAAGTTTTGTTTATTACGTTTTTTCTTGAGTCGCTAAATATATTTAGTTGAATGTTGGTGAAATATAAACCTGGCTGAAATGCCTAAAATAAGAACCAGACAAGCAAATAGCCTCTGGTTAAGGCAACGCGAATTGGGTATAAAGTTCCCATTGGGACATGCCGACTGTTTTCATAAAACCCTTTATTCGTCTATGAAACCAGTAACTTCTTGGGATCATGCATTATCTGCAGCTGCTGCGCACGGTGGAGTTTTTAATCTTGAATATTCTCCAGATGGGTAGATATACGTATATTAAAGACATTTTGATTTCAATAGAATCATCACATATTTTTAATAATAATGACGTTATATTTTTTCTTATCTTACAGCTCTCTCCTATTGGCAGCATGTGAAAAAAAAAGTATTTTAATGTTTGATCCCTTGAGAAGGAATTTAATCCACACGATTGATAATGCTCATCATGATTGTGTTAATTGTGTTAGGTACATATATTTATTTTTTTAAATTGATACTGATAACAAGATAATACATACCTGATAATAATAATTTTTTTTTTGTACAATAGATTCTTGGATCAACGTATGTTTGCAACATGTTCAGATGATAGTACAGTAGCTCTTTGGGATGCTAGAAATTTAAAGCAAAGAATAAGGACACTTCAAGGTCATTCAAATTGGGTGAAAAATATAGAATATAGTCCCAAAGATAGTTTATTATTGACCAGTGGTTTTGATGGTAGCATATACACTTGGGACATAAATAGTTTTACAGAGAATAGTATTCTTTATACACGTGTGTTCCATACAAATGGATTGATGCGCACTAGACTTAGTCCAGATGCCAGTAAAATGTTAATAAGTACTACTTCTGGATACCTCATCATTATACATAATCTTAAGTTAAGCTCTTTAAGTCAAGACTTGGCAGGATTTAGAGTACGTTTTATTTTTAATACATTCGTCATATTGTATCTTGTATTTATTCTTTATAAAATAACAATTGATTTTTATTCCAGCCAAATATGTATCGGTTAATGCAATCGTCTCAAACTACGATACCAAACGTGGCAAGTTTCACCCATCTATTTTCTCATTCTCGTACTCATAATCGAGTAGAGTTTTTAACCGATTTCCCTGTTGGCGATGATGCCGAAATAATATCGAGTTTGCAAGTACATCCACAGGGATGGTGTGCTTTATCTAGGAACGTTAGTAATGGGGAAAAATCTGAGGTAAGTCAACATACAATTATGTATGATTTACCTCATTTTTATGTTATTTTTTATTATATTCTTTGTTTTAGTGGACCTGTATTCATGATATACAAGAGCGTGATGTATCCAGTATAGCGGAGCAGGCGAAAGAAGGAGAGGAAACAACTCCTCAGTTTAACGAAGTACCCGTAGAGGAGTTCGAGGATTTTCAACAACCTCAGCCTTCTCGTTCGGGTATAACTTCTTCTTTTTTAATAGAAAGTCCAAATAATCGCGTTAGAGTAATTCATACAACCTCAGATTCAACAAGATCGAACGCTGCCGGATTATCGGATAACGCGCAGTCAATTAGAACCTCGAGAAACTGGCAAGTGGCGTCACGTAGGGCATCACGATCGCAATCGAGAAATTCGCGCTTAGATAGAAATGCGACAAGAACGAATTTCGGTGCGATCGAAGTTAGTTCTACTAGTTCAAGCTCGTCCGATTCTCGAGTGAGCGCAGATAGAGACGATAGACAAGCAGATAGATACATATATGCAGCTGATCTTTACGCGGCTGATGAGAGCATATTGGAGGAGGGATCCGGTGATCAAGAAAGGGATTCAGGACAGGATTACAGGCCACCGAGACCAAATTCTCATCTTAATTATTTAAGACCACGCAATATGATTGACAATTTTTCTACTGGTAATATAGAATTACATGTAAGTACAACAGATGTGTGGGAAGCACACGTAGCGATTAGGGAAGCTAGGCTTAGAAGGGAGAGGGATTGGCTTTCTAGATCGAGTAACAATACGGTAGTTATAATTGGCGATAGAATTAGAGTTCAAAATCGGAATAGACAAGGCCAACAAACGATGTACGCCATTCCGAGAAATCGTATGATTCATCAAAATACACCTAGATTAACGCATTACATAGAAGAACCTAACGTAGGTTCCGGTTATATCAAAGAATTATGTTTCTCTGCCGATGGCCGATTAATATGTTCACCGTTCGGTTATGGTATACGATTATTAGCATTTTCTAAGGACTGTTCAGAATTATCTAATTGCGTTCCTCCCTATAACGAGTCTGTACAGTTGCACGAATTAGTGACAAATGTTAGTCACTCTGGCATCGTAGTCAGTACAAAATTTTCTCCAAGGCATTGTTTGCTCGTGTCTGGTTGTCTCAGTGGAAAAATTGTTTGGCATCAACCCGTGGTTTAGTAAATTAATTATACTTTCCAACTTGTAAAGTAAAAAATTTGCTTGCAAGGGAACTTCTTGATATGTTACTTGCCAATTTTTCTCCTTTTGTTTTCATCTTTTGTTTTTTTTTTTTTTTTTTTTTTTTTTTT
>NW_006263476.1:148383-154563 GCF_000469605.1 Apis dorsata
CTTTTTTTTTTCTAAGTATATATATCTTTTGATAAATATTATTTTTTAGCTTGTCTTGTTTTATAGATATGATTCGTTACGAATCCGATGTTTTGTATTAAGCTAGTTATCTATGTCGAATATCATGTATATCACGTCTCGATTTTTTATTCAGAACACGATTTGCGTGTTAAAACGTGAGTTATTTTATATGTAATTATCTTTCATTAGTGATTTAAAACGGAAACAATCATGACGCTATTTTAAGTACCGTTCAATATAGAATGAATTATTTCATCTTGTATATTTAGAAAACTGATTATGGAGAATATAGTATTTTTACTAACGATAGAGGTATTTTTTCCAATGCAAAACATTTCAATACTTTTACGGCAGAGTACGTTTCTATCGCCATAGAGAGTGTAGAAGCAAGAGTACAGAAAACATTCCGTCAACTGAAATGTAGCGCATACGTACATTCATACGTAGAATAATGGCATTGTCATTTAATAAATTGGGATCATGACACTTTTATTTCGACTGATTACACATTTCGTATCTGTACTTGCTTTGTTTCACAAATGATAGATTCTGTGAAATTCTTAAGATCTCTATACTTCTCTGCAATCATTTGCAATAATTCATCAGCTAGGAACAAAGGAACAAAAGAAAAAGGTAATACCATAGAATGAAATTATGCAAGAAAATCAACCTCGCTGAGATACGTATCATTGGCGTTATTGTTAGTATTAAATTTCGTAGCTGCGTATCGCGTGACTTAGTAATAAGTACTCGAAATTTTAAGTAATCATGAGCCGATTGTTCAAGTGTATTAAAACTCGTGTTATGGATCGCAGAGAAACGAGGCCTTCCCGCCCGCTATTATCGAAGCGAAAAGCACGCCATTCACGTGACTTTAATCCTAAAATAGAAAAGTATTATATCAATTTCCAACTCGAGTAATAAGAAGCGACGTTGCTCATAGACTCAATCCAGGCACGAACATACGATCGATATTCGTATTTAATTGAGTCAAGTTTCTTCGATCACGAGGTTCAAGTGTATACTCAGAAGAATCGTAGAATTGCTAGAACGAGTATCGCTTTTATCGTACTCAAAGTTCCGTTTTACACTCGTTACTATCGTTAAGTAGGAAAGAAATCGTGTAACATATGTAAATACATTGTCAACTTAGATATATAATGATAATATAAATGTAATAACTGATAATGTTCAGGCTCGTATGCGCCGCATTACTTTTTAAGAGACAAGAGTGAATCAAGTTATGCTTGAAAGAAGCAGTCTGTGCATTCTCGTAAAAAAAAAAAAAAAAAAAAAAAAAGGGAAAAAAAAAAGGTCAATTCTAAAGAAACGATTATTTCCGTTGATCGTATTCGTGGCAATATTGGTAACTATATAGAAAAATTTTTAATTTGAAATTAAAAAACAAAGCGGATGAATTAAAATTTCAATAATTCAGTCCTTGATTTCACACTGATCGTGCAATTATTAAAGTGTAATTAGAATACAATTTTTCGACGCGAATTTTGCCCATGAATTTGTAAGTATGTAGGGCAATTGCGTCGTGTGCCATCAATGGTTACTTAAAAGGCTATTTTTAATGGTACGTCGACTGCGAGTGAAAATGCAAATTCGTTTAGCAATTTCCTATTTCACCGGAGAAAAGATGCGAATGTTCGCGAAGAAAAAGAAGAAGAGGAAGAAAAAGAAGAAGAAAAAGAAAAAGAAACTGTATCTTTGCTTACCGCGTTCCAGCCGACAATTGTTTCCGATGTAATTAGCAACCGACTGATAGTCGCCTGTACGCTCTTTATATTATACCTATACGGTCGTGTACAGTAGTTAGTGTGCTGATTGTTTTGTAAGATTTGT
The DNA here is from genome assembly GCF_000469605.1 of Apis dorsata. Taxonomy (NCBI): domain Eukaryota; kingdom Metazoa; phylum Arthropoda; class Insecta; order Hymenoptera; family Apidae; genus Apis; species Apis dorsata. The sequence continues at coordinate 150,256 of NW_006263476.1, forward strand.
TTGTTTTCTTTTTTCTATACAATAAAATATTGCTTAATGTCTGTTGCCTGTCTCAATCGAGTTTTCCGTGGTTAACGAGCAATCCTTACAAGTGTGAAGATTGATATTTCGATAGGAATGCAATTGTTAAACGAGGTCTTTTGTCGAAGTCGAAAATAATAATATTGTTAGAAAGAGATATTTGATCCATTATACGATCTTTATTAACAATTTAATTTAACTTATATATACAATTATATATAATACCTTAAAAATTCAACAAACCGATATCAACAATAGGTTAGAATAACGAGATCTATTTATTATTCCTCGTCGCACCTCGAAAGTGGAAAGTGTTAACAGTTTGTCTCGTTGAATAATCAAGATATTACGTTCTAGGTATATTGGAGATCCGGTGAACTATACATATTAGCCATCGATTTTATTCGACAGCTGACAGAAATAGTTTGGTACTGCAAATAAAGGTTAGACATCTTTCTTGTACGATAAAGGACAATAATTCGTTAATAAATAGCTGAATAAATAAAATTAAAAAATAAAAGAGAAAGAGAGAGAGAGAGAGAAATTATTTCAGGTTAGTATTCCTTTCCCGTGTTATCGTGTCGATTACATCGTCTACTATCTGCGAAGTCATTACATTACGCTCGTTCGTTATTGGAAGTTGTTTCCTGGATCGGTAAAGAATGCGGTAAACGGTGACACGTTAACCATGATTCAGTCAACTAATCATACCAGGTAGTTTACAAGTCCAACTTAGCATTTATACTATTCCCAATCAAACAATATCGGATATAATGTTTGCGTGTTCGAGAAAACAACTTTATCAAATGACGTGATAAACGATTATGGCCAAAACTAGATACAACAAGTTAAATACGATCGTTTGACCGGTGTTGACGGGGGGCATTGATATTGAATTTTTACCATGTTGGTGATGATTTGTTTCAGAGGTCGAATTCGTTCGTGTAAAATCCTTAACGTGTACGTGTCCTTCGTGCGGAGATCTCTTCGATCTTTCGACCAGTGTCAATCTAGTGTTCTTCGTAGTTCGTGGCATCGAGAGATCCGACGACGACGGCGACGACAGGCGACGCTTATCGAGCTGAGAATGATCGTCGAACGATCGTACCTCGCCCGGAATAGGAGGTGGTAGCTCCCCTTTAAACCTTCCGAATTGTGGCGTTCTGCTGAGAACGTCCGAGGACAGCTTGCCCTTGGACTGTTCCTCGACGCCAGAAATGGATCTGACCAGGCTGGAATCCTTCAACATTTTTCCATCGAAGGTTATCAACACGCCGGAGGAGGGAGGCGAGGGAAAGGGAGAGGGTGGCGGATCGTTGTTGGAAAAGGGATTGGAAATCGGTGGCAAGTAATGGACGTTCATCCTGTCGGCGGCAGTTTCCATGTCATCCGTTTCCGTCGGACGTGGTTTACCATTGGCGGACTTTTTCCTCGATTTCTTGACCACTGTAGCCACTGTGGGAACGGGCGGGGAAGGTATGAAGACCGGCTCGAAGTTGTCGACTGGTTTATGATTTATGGAAGTTTCTCGAGCATCTTCTTCTTCTTCTTCTTCTTCCTTTTCCTCCTCCTCCTCTTCTTTTTGCTCCAGTTTCTCGGAACTTCTCCTTTGAGCCACGCTCTCAACGTTTCTGATGATAGGTTTAAACCCGCTCTCGATCACTATAGAATCTGGATCGAATCCCGTGTTTCTCGCAGGTTTTATAGGAGTGACGAAAATGTCGGGGGCGTCGAAGCTCGACGTTTTAGTTTCGAGCTTGGCCCGCTCGATTTTCTTCAGCTTCGCGATCTGCAGGTTATCCTGGTTACCCGGCGGGGGTCGCTCCGCCGTTCTCCTTCCCGTGTAAGTGGAGGAGGACGGGGAGGGGGGTCTGTACACGGTCTTCTTACGTTCCATGAAGATCGATCTTGGCGGTAGGGCGAGGGTGGGCTGGGGCATCGTATGGGCGGTCTGCAACATCGGTCGACGTGTCAACACCGGTCTCTTGACGAGCATCAGTTGATTCCTCTGGTCCGGTTGGTTGTTGTATTGATAATGATCACGGGGGAGGGGGGGTGGGTGATAAAGATGATGATAATTGGTGGCGTAATGGTGAGGCACCGGCCTCGAATACGGGATCTGTGGGCTGGAGGTAACCGGATATACGTATTTCGTCCCGTGGCTCAGTGGTCGTGGATTATCTGCAACGAGGTTAGACAATTGCTGGTTAGAGGATTGTCGAAGGAGCTCTGGTTGGATCTCCATGATTTGATGTCGGCCAGGTGTATAGGAGGGTGTCAGCCTCGTGACTCCCATCGATTGTTCGCGATAGATCGGTGCGAGTTGATGTTGTTGTTGTTGTTGTTGTTGTTGTTGTAGTTGATGATGATAATGATGATTATAATGATGATGATGATGGTGATTGTAATAATACGGCTGGACGAGATCTTGGTCGAGGTGCGCGTGACGATGGGGCTCCTTCACGCGTACCTCGTGACGATTGGGCATTGACGCGGCCAGGCCTGGCGCGTTGTACGAAGCTTTCGAGACGAGTGATGGCTCCTCGTACGGCGACGGTGATGATTTCAAGCGCAGGTAATTGTTGTTGTTGTTGTTGTTAGCGGTCGTTAGTAACTGCGTGTATGGTGTGCTTAGCTTGTCAAGGTTAGTCGCTTGATGATAAGAGTAACGAAGCCCGTATTCACCAAGGGGATGATGATGATGATGATGATGAGGAGGAGGATGCTGCTGAAGGAACTCCGCCGTTGGCGTTACCTTGCTTGCCTCGCGGATGCTGGGGCTGATCACGAGATCCTCCCTCCCCTCTTCCTTCTTCGGATCGACGTAAACCTCGTGATTCTCGTTCCCGGCTGGTTCAACGTCGCAGCTGTCGTGAACATTTATCTTCCAGCCCAGATAACGATGCGTGAAACACTGAATCGTCGATCGTAGAATAGTTCGTAAAATATTAAACTGCTCTCCTGGTTATCGGTTACGGTGATACATTTGATTCGTGTATCTTGCTTACCTGATAGTACACGGTGTCGGGCGTGTCCTCGTCCGGGATCCATTCCACGATACCTGGCTCGCCGTGGTCGCATTCCAGAGTGAGGGTACGTTGGTAAGCGCCGAACGACGTGAAATCGTCGGCCAGAGGTTGATTCTGATCGGGCAGCCAGTTGCATAGGCGGCCGACACCCGTTGGTCGAACCACCCCTCGTTGACGTTTCACGCCCGCGAATATTTTCACTTTCTACGAATTCGTCGAACAATAACGAGGGGCAAAGAAATCGTCACTTTTCGAAGTTTCGACGCGTTGATCGGTAACGAACGAAGGGAATCTCACCTCTTTCTCCTCGGGTGTTTTGTGTTGGTAACCACCGACAGGATCGTCGGTAATGTAGAAGGGATGGTAACGGGCCGGGGTTTCAGGATTTTCTCCACCTTCCACCACGAATCTGTACTTCTTTCCACGAACCACGTTGATCTCCGGAATCAATAGGCCGTTTATGTACCACGAGATACCCCAACCAACGTGACCTGAAACGAGCGATTTCATCGAAGAAAAAAAAAAAAAAGAAAGAAAAATACAGAAACAGGAATATCAATTATTCGAATAAGAAGAGCGAATATTTCGCACCGGTGATGGCTGGGTATCCGTGTTTTCCACCAGTGGGCCCCATTTGGGCGTACAACACTCCGTCTTCCGGCTCGTTACATTGAATAGGTGGGATTTCCCATGCACCGGTCCTAGGGGCGGGTGCAGGTGTCGCAGGGGCTCGATGCGGTCGTCTCGTAGTCGCGACCAGTTGCTGCTACGAGCAGTAGAGAGATCGCGAGCGTGAGTTGCTCGATCGGATTGGAAGTAACGCTCGTTAATAAAATACCTGATCGGGTTTGTCGCCGTTGTGATCTGTGAATATCTGGGATGGTTCGTGGTCCGGGACGGGACAATTCCAAATCGGTGGCCTACCGAAATCGATGAAGCGGTCCGTTTTCAGGTAATCGGAGTGAAAGCTGACCTCTTGCCTCTCGTTCAACGGGCCGACGGCCCAGATGATCGGCTGCGATCGGTTCGTCAGGATTTGATGGTCCAGCTCGTCGTTCGTCTTCAATGGCCTCTGATACGTGACGATGCTGTATCCGTCGACCAGCGCCGCGTTCAACAATCGGATGGAATTCGTGTTCTCCTGCAAACCGGCGCAAATTCAATGTAAACCGACGCGAGGGGATTCGACCTTCGATCGACGAGGATCGCGGAGGGAGGGGGAGGAGGGGAGAGGGGGAGGTAGAGAGGTATCGGAGGG
>NW_006263476.1:154629-158567 GCF_000469605.1 Apis dorsata
AGCGAAAGGTGAAAGTGATTAAACCTGTATGCGAGTGTCGGGGCAGCTGCCACGTCCTCCGGAACATTGGGATTTCGCGTCCAAGAAGTAATCGACGGCGTAACCTTGAAGGGTTTGCTTGTCGACCCAGGCCACCACCGCGTCCCCGCCGACCATCAAGCTTCTTTCTGGATCCGCGGATAATCCGAACGCCATGTATTGTCCGTCGTCTGGCCGTAATAACATACAGATATTATTATTCCGATAATTTACTCGAACGCGTAGTTTTCTCGATCTCTTGATTTTAACCAAAGTGAATTGTAATCTTCGAGAGAATCCGAGGGAAAAGAGGATTCGTTTTGCGCGAAGGATAAAAATTCGAGAATGATCTCGTTTGCTCGTAAGTTCTTCTCGATCTCTCGATTTTAAGTAAGATGATCGTAATCTTCGATTTGATTCGAGATTTAGAATCCGATGGAAAAGAGGATGTTTTGTATTTTTCTCGATCTTTTGATTTTAACCAAAGTGATCATAATCTTCGATGATTCAAAATCCGAGGGAAAAGAAGATGTTTCGCATTTTTCTCGATCTCTTGATTTAATTTCGAGAGTAATCGTAATTTTCGAGGAATCCGAAGAAAAAGAGGACTCGTTTTGATAAAAATTCGAGAATAATCTCATTTGCTCGTAAGTTCTTCTCGATCTCTCAATTTTAACTTTTTTAAGGTGATCATAATTTACGATTTGATTCAGAATCCGAGGGAAAAGAGGATGTTTCGCATTTTTCTCGATCTCGATTTTAACCAAGATGATCGTAATCTTCGATGATTCAAAATCCTAAGGAAAAGAGGAGTTTCGCATTTTTCTCGATCTCGATTTTAACTAAGATGATCGTAATCTTCGATGATTCAAAATCCTAAGGAAAAGAGGAGTTTTGCATTTTTCTCGATCTCGATTTTAACCAAAATGATCGTAATCTTCGATGATTCAAAATCCTAAGGAAAAGAGGATGTTTCGAATTTTTCTCGATCTCTCGATTTTAACCAAGGTGATCGTAATTTTCTGAGGGAAAAGGGGATTCGTTTTGCGCGAAGGGTAAAAATTGGAGAATATGAACGTTGCACGGTCTATCGTTGCAAAACTAAAATATATACACACGTATTATCCGTAAAACGGAAGCGTCGTGGGCGGGTGAACACGAAGGTGGGGTGAGGGGAAGTATTGTTAATTAAAAGTTGGGGCCGGATCTTGGGGTTGGCGGTCGCGGCACGTATAAATTCACACCGCTTTCAATAAATGCGATAGAAGTTTTGTCCTTTTGTGGGGGACGAGCACGCGGCAACGCGGAAATATAGTATATGTATATATATATATATATATATATACTCACCAAGTTTTCCAACGAGTTGGGCGACTATGCTGTCTCCGGCCACGGCCCATCGCACCTCGAAAGCCAGCCTGTCCTCCAGAACTTCGCAATTCAGTTTCGACTGAAATCAAACGACAAACCGTTTACCATCTTTCGTAACAGAAACGGTTCGATTTCTTCGTACGTATCAACGTGACGATCGATCCCTTATTCTCACGTCTAGAGCAAGAGAATCAGTAAAAACAGACGAATAAGACAAGAATAAGAGCGAAGAAGTCTCGTTAGGTAAGATAAGAAACTCGTTTGATTGTCAAGAAAGTAATACGTTTATTCGCATTAATTTCGGGTAAAAACGTACAAAAAAAAATGGATAGAAAACGATAATGTCATCTGTGCACATGTAAACATATATATATATATACACACATATATAGCATATAATCTGTATCTCGGTAAATATTCGATATTCGAAGCTTCTGTTAAAAAAATAGACTGGCCTAGGTTGGAAGGGGATTTCTTCAATTTCTTTATTTCCAAGCCCTCCGTCTCTTGGAACAATAACCTCCTCTCGATAAGTATATATATATATATAAGTATAATTAACCCTTGTATCACAGTCGAATAACCATCGTTCTCACGCTCTTGCGAGTTTACAAAAGACGATACATCTCTTCTTTCTCTTTTCTTTCTTTCTTTCACGCTTGCTTACATCTTAAATAAACCATATATAGTTCGAACTTACATTAAGTACAATACAATATCATTCAATTTTACTCTTACTCGCTCGAATACTTTTCTCTCGTGTTTTGGTATACGCAAAATGTGGGCGGGTTTCGAAGGAACGAAAGGGTTGACAAGGATCTCGTCTCGCCTTCTTCGATAATGTTATACGCACACTCGTGATATAATCTCGATGATATTTTCTTCCTACCACGTTTTCCACCACGTCTACGCGATGTTCGCATCAGAGCGCACGCAGATGAGCTCGAGAGACACAAACCGATATCCAAGCGTCACTAATATCGACAGCATGTTTCATACGAGCTCGGGAAGGGAGAGAGTGAGAGAGAGAAAGAGAGAGAGAGAGAGAGACGGCAAAGCTGAATTACGGCAACTCGTGTATTGTTCGAATGTGACACATTCACCCCCACCGTGGCAAGATCGTACGTACGTACGTACGTACGTACGTGCTCTTGGAATAATAGAATTCTAAAGAGGATTCGAGAGATTAAAGGCGTGATACGTGTGTGCATACAGGCGTGTATATATCCGCCTGTTCGTTTTATTTTTAATCGACCAAAACGAAAAAATTTCGAGCAACAAAATGCTCGATCGATTTCGCACACCTTTTTTTTCATTTTCCAAAAAAAAAAAAAAAAAAACAAAAAGTGAGGCGAGTTACCCAAAAACTACTATCTAAAAAAGAAAGCAAAAGGAAGATAAAAATTAAAAAGTACAGCCAACCACATATTATTCACCATATATTGTTGTAAATTATATCTTCTACTAAGCATACGTGTGTACAAAGTATAGATGGAGCTAGTTAACTGTGCATACAGCCGTTTGCTCAACGTTCGAAGATTCTCTCTAAATAGGTGGCACGGTGTTAAATAAATAATAAGAAGGAGAAGATCGAAGCGATCGTCCTCCACCTATCTAGACGCTACTTTCGTGAATCCACCTCCGAAACTTCCAAAGTGGATGTACGCGCGGAACTTTACGAACGAGCCTCCGGCTAATATCGTCGCAGCCGCGCCACCTGAGGTTTCTGCGCTCAGCTACCGGGACGAATGATCGTTAGCGACCGGCTCGCACAACTTGTAACGCCAATTTGTTCTAAACGAGAGTTTGACCGAGTTCCACGCAGAAGGAACGGGAGAGGAAGGCCAAAGTCTTCCGTCCAAATCGTTAGAATCGCTGTTCTTCTTTTTTTTTTTCCTTTTCTTTCGAGACGATTTTAAAGTAGGTTGGACGATTACTGTCGCGACTTACTGGCAACCCTTTCGAGATTATCCGAATATCGTGTTTTTCTTGAATCAGAGAATTTGTCAAAACTGGACGACTTTGGATATTGCACAAACTGTTGCTCGAAGAATTATCGTATATATTAGTTTTGAGCTTTGAATGGTGGTTACTTTAATTAACCGTGATGATTCCAACTGTGTTTCGATGCAAATCGTATCGTAACTCTTGCTTTTCGAAAGTGCGAAAATGCACAGTGAGAGAGGGTTAGAGGAAGCAATCATCGGTCTCGTGGACCTTTGCGCTCGATGGTCCATCGCAAGTGTGGTATCTCTGTTCAAGATCTGTACGTTTAAGAGACCCTTCCATAAATTATTGCTATCGGTGATACTCGAACTGTTTTCGAAAATCGGATTCTCTCTTAATCTCGAAACGGTGGAGAAACGACACGCGCGAAGAGGAAGAAGAAGAATAAGAATAAGAAGAAGAAGAAGAAGAAGAAGAGGGGATGTAGGTCGAGGACGTCAATACCGAACGAAAGAATCGAGCCTTCTGTCACCTTGAAACCGTAACAGCCTCGCGTACGAGTTGGGGCGCGATTTTTCGGGTCTGGCGACCGATGGACCGAC
>NW_006263476.1:158889-164188 GCF_000469605.1 Apis dorsata
TGCACGTTCTGCAACACAAGGACAGAGACAGGATGTTATGCACAGAGGTGATTGGATTGGAATGTGTCTTCTCTTACGATTATGGAGGATGTTCTCGTTTCGGGAGTTGGAGTGGTACGATCGAGACCATCGCCGGCACCGGACGCTCGTTCCTTCGCACAGCTGGGTTGGGAGTGTTGTTACGTGGAAGGAAGCGGAAGGAAGCACGCTCGGTTGGAGAATCCGTAAATCGGGGGGAGCGCATCGCGTCGTTTGGCCGACACGAGTCAGCTGACATCCACTCAAATATTGACAGAGACAAATTCACCGGTGGAACAATACACCGAGCTCCTCTGTATTGATTGCTCCTACGCGAAAAGCTCGTTTGTTTCCACGCGTTTACGCATCGATACTATATACTATGTATGTATATATATATATTTATATATATGTACGGAAAAGGGGAAACAAAGGGGGCCGCTCTCCGTCACGTGGTGGAAATCGAAGGGAAAAGACGTTGGCAATTCTCTCGTAACCCTGCCTAAAAGGTCAGAAACGAATCCGACCCGTCGAGAGCGAGAAAGGCTTAAGAGAAACATTGGAGCACTGGAAATGGAAAAGTATCGGATTGAAATATGAAATTAAACTAGGAAGGCGTTCGGTTCGATCGAAAGAGTAACGTGACACAAAGGTTAAACGCGATGCAAATCGATCTAGGGGAGGAGGAGGAGGAGGAGGATGAAAGTCTGTTCGAAATCCCTTTCCACCTTCAGCCAGCTCGAACGTGATTGGCATTCGCAGTTTGTACAACGCTGTGCTCGTCCAAAAAAAAAAAAAAAAAAAAAAAGAAAAAAAAAAGAAATGAGGCGGAAAATCGCGCCGACCGAGTCTCGCGAACGAAAAAGCAAAAGTTCCTCGACTCGATCCAGAGGGGTGGAATCGTTTTAATAATTAAACGAAATTACACGTGGCGGTAAGCTCGATCGGATTGGCGGAAGGGGGCGTCGCGTTTAATAAATGATCCAAGCCGGCGGTCTCTCTCTTCTTGCGTCGTACGGACTACAAGAAGCCTTTCCAGCTTACCTGCGGCGAAACCCCGAGCATCTTGAGGGACGGTGGCACGTTAAGACCCTGTGGAATTTGCACGTGGCCGAAGTCGACGGCGAACGCCTCGCACCAGACGCCGAAGTGGCCGATCTGGTGGATCGTTACGTCCCCGGGCAACGTGAGCACTATGGCTTTGCGATCGTATCGGCGGAGCGGTTGCTCCTTTCCATTCTCGTCGGGCACGCGGATACCTTGCGGTGATGGCGTTGGTCCAGCCCCCACCCAAAATTTCGCATCTGCCAAGTCGGGGGGGAGGAAGAAGTATACGTATATACAGATGTATGTATATGCATTTACCCCCCAATTTCGCCCCAAATTTTCAAAAGAATGCAATCGTTTCTCTCGAATTTTTCTTTCTCACTTACCAGGCGCCTCACCGTCGTAGCTGAAACTGGGTATCAACAGAGTTTGGGCGTCAACGACCACTATCGGTTCGGAGCTGACCCCGTGCACTCCGTTCAGGGCGGCCAGTTTTTGCGGTTTCGGATAGTCGAATCCCCTTGGTATTCTCACGTCCCCGAAGTTCACCTGAGACACGCATTAATAAACGTCCATAGAATCGATGAATTCTGATCTGTGGTGAAGATTTAAAGTTTTAGAGTTCGATTTGATTCGGATAGAGAGGGCTTACTGTTTCGATTCGTAGACGCTTTTCGAGATTTTCCGCGGGGAAAATGCAGAATTCCATTAGTAAGGTACGGAAGTAATGACGCAAACAGATTTCGTTTTACGCGTTTTCCAAACCCGCCCGTTTAATGGAAATTCGAGCCCCGAGTTCCTGATCGAGCTTTATCATTCCGGAGTTACACACGCACGCGGGTGTATCTGGTGCCGCGTGTCCGACACCGCAGCACGGAATAAATTTTCGTCGCGTTGGCAATATCGGGGACGTAAATCGGCGATCCGCGCCGGACTGTCGCGGATAAGCGGTTTCGTGGAGCTCGTATCGTACTTTTTTAAACTGAAACTTCTCCCCTCTCCTCGATTTGGAATTCCGCAATTCGGAAGGAAACCGACTTTCGAACTCGTTGTAAAGGTTTTCCAAGTTAATTAGATTTCCTTTCTTTCTTTCTTTCTTTCTTTTTTTTAAGTGTAAAGTTGGTTAAATGAAAAACGCGCGATTTTTGTTTTTCTTCTTTTTGAAATTTTTGACGTCAAACCATGCTTTCGAAGCTTCGAGATTCAACTCCTTGAAAGCCGAATTATACAAAGGCTTACGAAGCTTGAAAACTTGAGGATTGAACTTCAAGTTGGAGAGGATCTTGGGATTGAAGCAAATAAATTTACTTAATTGTATAAGCTTTATACACGACTTTAAGAATCTCGAAGTTTCAAAGACTCGAACAGTGTATCTCGGGCTCGAATTTTCAAATTTCAAAAAAAAATCATCGATGCTCTTCTCTCTCTTTCGATAATTTGAAGTCCATCGAGTCGAATAAATTTATACAAATTATAGAAATATAATTCACGCGCGAGAAGATTTCTTTTCTTTCTTTTTACAGAAAACTCCAAAACTTCTTCTCACGATTTCATTTTCATTTTCACGAATCCTCATGTTCCTTCTCAGGGAGGACCATCTTTCGAAGGACGCACCCCTCGAATTATCCTTGAATCGAATTCCAATTCCAAATCCAAAAAAAAAAAAAAAGAAAAGAATTTAATTATTTCGATAATCGCACGGGTTGTCGATCCTCGAGATCGAGTTTTCGAGTGGCGGGTAGGCGTTGGCCGAGTGGCGATCCAACGCTTTCCATCCACGTTACCGAAGAGGAACGAGCGTGAAAGTTGCGAGGAAACCGAGGATACCGGTTTCTGTGCCGAGTCGAGGAAATCGAAGGTCACGAGCGCGATGCCGCGTTCTTTCTTTACTCACGGAGAATTCGTCGCACCAAACGGCGAACCACTTGATGTTGGCCATCGTCTTCCCGTCTGGCAACGTGAGCGTGATGTCCTTCCTTCGATACCGCTTCAACGTGTCCGATCTATCGCAGAAATCGATCGAATAGAAGTGTTTCTTTATCCAAGGGACGAGGTTGGATCCGTTCGAGGGAGCTCGAATCGTTTCGAAGCTCCGCGGACGAGGGAATAAAAAAGAAAAAGAAGAAAGAGAGCGAGGGAAAGAAGAGAGTTTCGTAAAGCAAACGATCGTTTGTCATGAAAGTGGTGCGAGTCATACCGATCAGATATGATTTCCATCCGTCGAATTACATTTTTAAATTTTGGACTTGCGCCACTTTCCGCAACAAACGAATTTTCGATTAATCGAAATGATGAATATCGATTTCTTTAAAAAAAAGAAGAAATCGACGCAATGAACGTATCGAATGGACGAAGGGTCGAAACGATGAGAGATATTCTTAATCGAAAAAAAAAAAAAAAAAAAAAGAAGAAATCGACACAATGGACGTATCGAAGTCGAAGATGGACAAAGTGGAAACGATGATATTGGTCGAAGAAAAAAAAAAAAAGAATGTAATTATAAACACGCGAAGAGCACTCACGATCCGCTCTCGTCCCGAAGTCTGATTCCATTCCCATTGGGGCTCTTGGAGGTACCGACGTAAAAGTAGGCGGCTGAAAAGAGATATAATTGTAATTGCGGCTTTCGAGCCGTGTTTATATCGCTAATTGCTCTAATTTCAACCGGTTCGGGTCGATCGTAACGTCCTCCTCCGTTAATTAATTACGATTTTTCGTTTTCTCTTCGGTTTACGGATCGTTGAAACGTTTTAACGCGCGCGACCTTCGCCGAGCGAACGCTTTCGATTTTATGGAGCCCGCCACTATGTAGAAAAGCGAGAGTGGAGAACGAGTCGAAAGGGATACGTGCAAGTACCTTTTACGGACTGATGATTAACTTCGCTTTAAGGCCGGCCTTGGATCGTCTAACGCGTTCCACACCGTTGATGCGCTCCTTTACCCTCGTATCTCGATCGAGCGAGGATTCATCGAGTCAGCTCCAATTCTCCTATTACGAATCTCTCTCCGTTTAAAAAAATATTTCCAACGAGAAACTATTACATCTACATAAATTTATCTACAAATAAGTAACCTATATTATCTATTTATTCATTTTAACAAATTCTTTCTTCGTTCTGAATCCAACTAAGTTAAATTAAATTGAATTAAATCCCGAAATAAACAAAATTAACAAAAATCGAGAGATTCACAATTGCAAAATCTTTAACGTGAATCATCTTGGATAAAACTCGATCGAATAATCGAAACGAATGGAATTCGCGCGTGTCCATTCAGAAACGAAGATTCGTTTCGCGATAAACGCGAGCTCCTGGAAAGCGTGCGCCCCGTTATTTTTACCGAGGAGGAGGAGGAGGAGGAGGAGGAGGAGGGGAGGCAACAGCAGCGACGCGTTTGATCGACGCGCGTGCACCGAAACGGTAAAGTTGGCGCGCGCTTCTTGCTCATACGAACTTGGTGCCTCGCCGTCGTACGTGAAGTCCTTGATGAACAGAGTTCGCCCGTCCACCGCGTAAACTTCACCGCTCACTCCGTGATGAAGTTCCGACAGCTTGCCGATAAGCTTGCCGTAATAAGCCGCGCTGCATATCTCTGTAAACAAAATCGAATTTAATTAATTAGCCTGGATTAATGGCGAGGCAGGTGAGCCGAGATATCCGTGTAATTTAAAACGCCAACTTTTTAAACCCTCTTCTATCATCTCCTATAATTTACCTCATAACGAGCGAGGCTAATCGAAATAATAATTCCAACAAACTCCGCGTGATTCCATCCGTGATCGACGAGCGATGGACGCGTGACCCATCGATCGATTACGAGGATCGGCGAGGGTATGCAAAACCGAGTTCCTCGGATGCTGTTGGACGGGCCTTGGGCAGCGGTGGAGGCGGCACGCGGAGGAGAGATCGTGTCGCAGGAGATGGATCGCGGAATGTCAGTCACGTCGGTCGGAAGGATCTCTCTCTCTCTCTCTCTCTCTCTCTCCTCCAAGATGCCTCCGCCCGCGATCGATCATTTTCATCGCGGGGAAGGGATATTCTCTGCGGAAGAATTAGAACGCCTCCTAATTCGTTTCCTAGTTCGTTTCGTATTCGATTGGAGCGCGAATAAACGAATGGACGTAGGGAAGGTGGTGCTCGGAATCAGGGTTAACACTCGCATAAATATGGTATGGCTCGCGAATATATCGAACGTCAAGGCCAATCCCAATCATTGGCGTGGACCGTTCGTTCGT
>NW_006263476.1:164374-177765 GCF_000469605.1 Apis dorsata
ATGCTAACGAATCGCGGAAACCGGTCCGCGATCGATCCTCCTCGCAACCACTCCAAACCCTTTGATCGAGCTGCCTACCGTTACCTACCGTTACAACCACTCACCGACAGGATATCGTCCGTCCTAGAGAGATTGACGCACGCTCGGGCATAAATCGTGCGCTGGATCCTGCCTACGTCCATCCACCTCTTGTCGTTCCGTTTCCATACCCTTTCTGCTCTCGCGAGATAATCGAAAAAAAAAAATCGAGGAGGAGGAAAAAAATTTGAAAGAGAAAAATCGGACGCGTCCGTGTACGCGATGCCGTTAACTGTCGCTGGTAATTGGTGATGTAAGGTATGGAGGAGCGGCCGTTGATACGATTTCGCTCCATTACCATTTGTTAGGTATTCGATAATTGAACGGAAATATGTGCGAGTTGGTTTCTGCGCCGAGTTGGTCGATTTATGTACACGCTGTTCTAGTACAATTTTCCTGGTTTCATTCGTTACGGGGGATTTTTGAGGTTGGCGAAGGAAAATCGTTGAAGGATCTCGTAGATCTGCACCGATCTAAGCATCGGGTAACGGGTTGACTGTAATACTCCGATTCCGTTTGAACTATTATGGTTATTGGCTATTGTCTCCTGTTAATGTTAATTAAGTCGTTTCGTTCTTGTTGTTCAGATTTCGTATATTATTCGATACACTCGCAGGAACGAGTTTATTTATTTATTTATTAATCTCGGTGGAGAAAAACTGGTAGACCGAAAGACTTTTCCCGTTAAATCTAGGGATCTCTTTCAAAGTCCTCGTTTCGAAGACAGGAGAAGCCTTTAGCCTAGTCTTTGAAATATCCTTGGAAATTTATATCCTTGCACGAGAACATCGGGAACTCGTCTTTTTCGATTTCGAAATGTAGGAAATCGAGGCTGGTAATATTATCAAAATCTCGTATCGCTCGATAGGATGAATGCCTCGCTTCAGACTTCGATATCAATCGCTAATGAGAAACCGAAGCGTCAAAGCAGTGTCGCTTTCGAGCTTTGAGAGGATGCATTATGTCGTTCCAGCCGCGAGCCATTAGCGCGTAATTATTGTCGCGGTAACGACACGGTGGGAACGTGATTAAATTATTATACGTGCGCGTTCCGTGATTCGTCCATTCGGCGACAAAAACGAACGAACGAGGCCCCCTCCCTTGGAAAAATGAAACGAAAATGCGAACGAGGGAAGAGAAAAAAAAAAGGAAGAGAAAAGAAGGGCAGACGAAGATCACGTAAGCGAAACGTAAAGCGCCGCGTCTGATAGAGCTTGGGAAAATTTGGGTCAACGAGGTTTGGTTTAAGATGGGAATAGGAGAGGAGAAGAAAAGAAGAAAAGAAGAAAGAAAGAAAGAAAGAGACAGAGGGAGGAGAGAGAGAGAACGGAGAGATACATATCTGATCTTTGACATTTTCATACGAAAGAGAAAGCAGGAGGCGTAATTGGCTGCCTCTGCATAACGCTACTCCAATGTCGCAACGCGCTAGATTCACGGCAATAGAGAGAAACGAGAGGTGTTTCGGAAGCATTTGGCAAAATCTCAACGAGCGATCGACTTTTTACTCTTTTTCGTTCACTCTCCCTCGTGATTTTATTTTAACGCGAATAATTAAAAAAATAATAAACAATTTCTAGATAACTAAGAATTCTTGGAGAAGTTAAATATCTGGATTTAAAAATCTTTAGAAGAAAAGGATTTAATTTTACGTTTACGCGAATTGGGATATCTGGATACCGAGATAATCGGCATAAGGATATCGATCAAACCGAAGCCGACATGGATATACGTAGTAAATGTCCTAATAACTGTCATCTTAGCTACCCTTAATTAAGTTAATTGATTTAGACGATCAGTTGGACAAGCAAGTAAAACAATTGTCGCGATTATTTCACCGCCCGTTTCCGATAAATCCATTTCCCCTTTAATCGAACCCGACCCAGAACAATACTAGACAGAACTATCTCGTATGTTCCTCGCGTGGAAATTCACGAGAAATTCCTCCCTCGTTTATTTTCTTTCTCTTCTCGCGCAACTCGAGTGGTATCGCGCCACGGGTTGCGGCCCGATCGGAATCCCGATACGGGTTGTCACGATCGGTTCACCGTCGAATTAAACCTCGAAACCTGCCTTCCTTTCATTCCTCCCCACGATAAATCGAAACTTTGGATTTGCAATTTGTAAACGCCGAATGCGGAATTCGATCCTCGTGGACCGGATTTTCCTTCAACGTCGTTCCTTCCGCTGGATTGAGACGCGAAGATCCGTGCGTTGATCGTTGGACCGGAACCAAGGAGAGAAGGAATAAGATATTCGCGTATCTGGTATAATAAGATATCCTCTGGTTGCGTAACTCTCCACTCTATTTCTAAGCTCGATTCGATGGAACTCGAAAACGAGGTTCGAGATGAAGGAAACTAAGAAGAGGTGAACTAAATATCGCGTGCAGCGGACACTTTCGCGAGCGGAAAACGGGGAGAAGAAGGATTTCATCGCGAAATCGTCGTCGACCGCGATACCGCATTTTTTCCCTTCCTTCCTTCCTTCCTTCCCTCTTTCTCTCCAATCTCTCTCTCTCTCTCTCTTTCCTCTCGAGCAAGCCGAGGAAAAGCGTGGAACGCGAAAGTCACGCAGATCCCGCGAAACAGACCGGCAAATCGAGAGGCCGATGACGTCGAGGCTTGCGCCATCTGAAACATTGCGATTTTAAATATACATTCTCGAATAAGCGTCGAAATAACAACTTTAACAAGTTTCTTTTTGCCGAGATTGGGAGGCGACTGTATGCAGACTATATGCGCGTTTATCGTATCGATCATCCTCCAATTTAATCTCGTACGAATATTCAGAATTCCAATTCGAGTACACGAGAGCTGAAACTCGAGCGCAACTTCTCATTGACCGCTACGTTTAACGCGCAATTAACGTCCTTCCAAGGCGCGGATAACGAGACATAATACGCGAGGAAGACACACCAGTGCACCCTGCATCGACCACGTATCTATTAACTAACGATCGAATTCGAGCATCACGGATCATTTCACGTATCTCGATTCTCCATTTAACGCATCTTTTCCTCGTTATTTCTACGCGATCGTGCGTAATTTCGAACGGCGAACATCGTAACGATCTCGAAGGTGCGATCAAGGGAAGAGGAGAAACTGCTCGAGCGCGTTCGTTTCTCGCGGTCCAAGGGGATGCGAAAGCCTCGGCGCGATTTCGTCGCGATTTGAATCGGGCGAGAGAGACGAGACTCCTTCCAGGCACATCGTTGGCAAATTATACGCTTGCTGGGGAACGTATTCGAGCCGCCAACTTTGGTAATAACGTATCGTGCACCCGGCGAATGTTTCGAATACCGTGGAAAGTGGTAAGTGGACGGATTCCCTGGATTCGAGAGGCGAACAACAACAACAACAACAACAACAACAACAACAACAACAAGAACAAGAACAACAACGATCTATCGACGATTTTGGGAGGAGGAATTTTCTAGGAGGAGGAATTCTCGACGCAAAAAGGGGTTGGCAAAAATCACTTGGGGGAGGGGGTGGTTGTTGAGGAGGAATTGTTCAAACTCACGTGTCGCCAGAAGAAGGTAAATAGCCGCGACTAGACCGATAGATGAGAGCCGAGTCGTGGACGATGTGGGTGATTGTGTCGTCATGGCGTCTTCGTGGTTACTGCCGTCGAAAGTGGCCGTCGTGGATCCAGGTAGCTTTGTCGATCCCACTACGATCGCCGGCTCGCCTTGCTACGCCTCTCTCTCTCGCTCCCTGCTCTCTCTTTCTCTTTCCTCGCTGCCCACCTCGCCCCTCCCCCCCTTCTGCTCTGTTTGCTCCCTCGAATCGGTCATTTCGCCTTGCTTTTCCCTCTTTCATCCATGCCCAACATCCCATGTTGCGTTGTTTTCGTTCCCTCCTTTCTTGCACGCCGATCCTTCCTCTCCACCTAGGGAGAATG
Organism: Apis dorsata; assembly: GCF_000469605.1. Taxonomy (NCBI): domain Eukaryota; kingdom Metazoa; phylum Arthropoda; class Insecta; order Hymenoptera; family Apidae; genus Apis; species Apis dorsata. The sequence continues at coordinate 168,359 of NW_006263476.1, forward strand.
GGAGGCAAACGTGTTATTTTATCTATTTTTTCTCTTTTCCTCTCCGATCTTCTCGAATTGAATTTCTTCATCCTCTTCCTCTTCTTCTTTTTCGATTATTCGATTAACGAGTGAAGTCCACGTTTTCCAGGATCGTTCCTTCTCTCTGGGAAAAAAGGAAGGAAATAAAATTGAACGAAGGAGGAGGAGGAGGAGGGGTGGTTCGCGGATGGAAATTTCATCGTGCCTTCCCCTCCTCGGCTCGAGATCACGTTTTTCGGCGGTTCCGCGAAACGGCGAATGAGGAATGAGGCAGGTCAGGGTGGTAACGAAAGAACGCGCGCACCGCAACATCCCGACCGCGATCCGACCTGGATGGATGCTGGTCGGAGCGTAAGGCGGAGCAACGCTTGACACCCGAGCTCTCGACGATTTTGAAAACAATCTCCATTATAATATGCCGCGTAGTTGCTATTCGCCTTTCGTTTCGACATTCCGCGATAAAAAATACGAAGACATTTGAACGACGAACTAGACGGGTTTCCTAAAATAGGCGTGACGGAACGGACTTTACTCCGTTCGATGAATGAAATTCGTCTTCATCGATTCGAAACGCCTTTCCTTTCCTCGTTTCGAGACGAATAAATATTCGAAATGATATAAACGAATTTGTTAAAATTCGTTTCGAGCGTGAAAAAAAAAAAAAATGTTCTTTCCGAACGAAACATTGAAACATTTGGATTCGTTCGTTCGTAGACACTTTTCCATTTCGAATCAAATTCGTTTCCATTCCGTGGGTAAAATGCTCTTTCGAGACTCGTGTGTTTGGGAGAAAAAAATTTCAATTGTGGCCCCTCCCCCCTCCCGCCTTTGAAAGGAATTTTAATTCGAATGGACGGCGAGCAATATCAGACGAAATTAAAATTCCTCGCGCGTGAACACGGGAGCAGCACGGGACTTGGACGACCCGTGAAAGTTTTCACGCGGTTCGAGCCGACCTGCCTTAATCGAGGAGAGGAGGAGGAAATATCCGCGAATCACACGCGTACCTGCTCCAGCGCTTTTCGTTGTTTACTCGGTTGGAAGAAAGGCCACTCACGGTTTTACCTGACGAGCTCACCTCGATCCGTAATGCCTCCCATAATGATTGTTTCGCTCGTCTTGGCCAAGCCACTCACTGACACAGATGCTGCAACGGGTATCTTGCTCATCCGACTAACATCCATTCTTGTCTCGTTCTATTAAGTTAAATGTTGTGCCCTCGAGCACGATATTACGCGCGAGATAACGCGAGATATTAAAAAGAATTAAAGTTCACTCGAGTAAATATTTCGATGCTCGCATGATTTATCGAATATCGGGAAAAAAGGATGGGTTCGACATTGCGAATCATTGCCAACCGCGATCTTTTCAACGACGATAGCTCGAACGTGGCCCCGTTTCGCTGGCAACCCGAACATTTCGCCTCGATCGTTTGGCTAATCGCCGATTTTATTTTATTAACGAGCGGTTAAACGATAGTTGAGAATATATCGATATCGATCGGAAACCTATGTGCCGGGTCGAGCGAGCGACCATTTTTATTATTCGAGAATAAACTTGTCAAGACTTTTAAAACTCGAGAGTTTTACTCTCGAATGTTTCGAGGATACAGAGTTCGCTCATACTTGTTGCTCGTCATATTTGAGAATGAAATTCTCGAAAGTAACTTTCCAAGCTAACTTTCAGAGTTTTATTCCTAAACATTTTGCCGATCGTCCGCTGCTTCCTGACAACGAATGGGTATAATATTGACAAAAAAAGATCAAGCGATAGTTGTTGAAAGATGTCTATCATGCTTTCGAATGGATGACGAGTTTTAATAGAGATATCTGAGAATAAAATTCTCGAAATTTTGCAGAGTTTTACTCCTAAAATTTTGCCGATCGTCCGTTGCTTTCTGACAACGAATAGATATTAACAAAAAGATTGAATATGCCTATCAGATGCTTTCGAATGGATGACGAGTTTTAATATTTGAGAATAAAATTTTTTAGAGATCGAAATTTTGCAGAGTTTTATTCCTAAACATTTTGCCTTCTCACAACAAATGGATACGATATTAAAAGGATTGAATATGCTTATCAGATGCTGTCGAATGGATGACGAGTTTTAATATTTGAGAATAAAATTCTCGAAATTTTGCAGAGTTTTACTCCTAAACATTTTGCCGATCGTCCGTTGCCTTCTCACAACGAATGAATACGATATTAACAAAAGGAAATATATGGATGCTGTCGATCAGATGCTGTCGAGTGGATGACGAGTTTTAATGAGAAAATGGCGAACACTTTGTTCCATTATGCGAGTAAAATTCTCGAGAGTTGTTTCTTGCAGAGAAAAAAGAACGACTCTCTCAACAATTTCGCTCTCGAATGCACACTTGATATAGAAACAATTTTGTCGCGAGTTGGTCGGTCGCGGCACGCGTGACCAACCTTCGAAAGAGGCGCGAAGAGGAAGGCGCGGGCCGATTGTCGACACCTGTGATCCAAAGATGCGCAGAAACGATTACACGCGTCACTTGGTCATTGTCTTTTGCAATACAATAGCCGGTTACATCGGGTTGGGAGTACACGAGACGCGGCGAGATAATAGGTTGCACGTGCCGGGGAAGGATCTCTCTTCCTCCTGAGCACTCTCTCGTGGCCTGTTATTAAATTTAATCTCGCCTTACATTGCGAGTAATAATTACGGAATAATTACGAGAACGATCACCGTTTCTGCGGCGTCTCTCCACTTTGGAAAAGAACGTTATTACGGTACCCCCTAACGCCGATTACCATCGGCGACGCGCTTCCAATGTTAAAACGCGTCGTATTTCGTATTCCCCTTAGGCAACATATCCGGTCGATTTCGAAGGGACAACAAACGAGTTGTGTTAATCGACAAGCGAAATTAACAAGTTCGTTTCGATTTTTATTCGTCTACGTTATCGCTCGAATCGAATTTGCTCGAGTTTTTCATTTTATCTTATTTTATTATTATTATTATTATTATTATTATTATTATTTCTTTGATAAAGAAGACCGGCCGAATCGCGAGGTTTCGTGGCAAATTGACTGACTCTCCATTCTTTCATGGGTGGACTGGTATGCGGGCCGGTCGGTTTCTGTACGCTTCCACAGAAACCAAGAGGTTTCTGTTCAACCTAGAAACCGCTTTTCGCGATCCGTTGACGAGAACGGAGAAAAGAGTTGGCTGGTAATTAGATATAATTATTACCCGCGCGGGCATCTCGATCGTATCTTATCATATCTTTGGGTTTATCCTGCCCGATCGAGATTTTATCGACAATTGAACGAGGGAACAATAACGGCTCGATAGAAACGACGCGTGCGATTATCTACTTAAATTTTTCGCAACGTATTATCGGAAACGTATTTTATTATTTTTTTTTTTTTTTCTACCACGTTCGAGAGATTATCATCGTCTCAAATTTTCTTTCCTGTTTAAAAACGAGGTATCTGATCGTATCCTCCTCGTCGAATATAGGACGGATAGGAGGAGGATCGGCGCGTTGTTGAAAGTGAAATCAGTATTGCGGAAAGAATCGGTGTTGCGCACAACGAAATAATTGAAGATGCCATGTATAGGCATTATGCTTACTCTTTGCGTACGAAAAAAAAAAAAAAAAAAAAAAAAAAAGAAAGAAAAGAGCGAAACGAAGAAATTTGTTTGAAACGTTCGAACGTCGATCAACGATTGCCTGTCGATTCCAACAATTTGTGAACTTGGGTATTATATATTTTATCCCGGTTCTCGTATCGAGATTCCCGCTGATTTATTTATACGATATTGATATTCAGCGACGCGTGTGCGTTGAACGACTTTTGGGTGGATAATTAGCGCCCAATAGCAATTATTATCACTCGCTCCTGTTTCACTTGCACTTGGCCATGCTTATTAGCGAAAGTTAATGAATCCGCCGATGATTTAACGAGAGAAAATTGTTTTGACGCCTGTTCTCTTCTCTCTTCTCTCTTTGTACTCCGTGCAAGATGGATTTTCTAATTTCAACCGCATTCGTGGCCGAGAAAACGAGGACTTTGCGCGCCACTCTTTTTTCCTCGATCGAGTCTATATCGATATTCGAAAAAAAGGTGTGAATTCTTTCTAAAACCAATTCTCGAGAGTTTCGTTCGAATCCGACACGAAAATAATTGGCTCTGATATCGAATCGGAATTCTCATCGTTGTGAGAGAATTCTATTAAAACAGAATAATTGGTTTGCATTATTTTTTTAATCGCGAATCCTTTTCCAAGGATAACCAAGTACAAAAATGTTTTGCCTCACACTTTTTAGATCTCTATTCGAAAAGATGTAAATCCTTTCGAAAGTAATTTCTCCAGAGTTTTATTCGCATCTGACACGAAAACGAAAATAATTGCCTCTGAATTAGAATTCTATCGATGTGAGAGCAATCCTCAAGAAATCCTTCTATTAAAACAGAACGAGAATAATTGGTTTGCACTATTTTTTAATCGAATCCTTTGCAGGAATAACTAAATACCAAAAAAAAACAAAACGAAAACTGTTTCATCTCGCATTTTCCTCTACCGATATTCGAAAAGATTCTCGAGACTTACCAGAAAGCAACCAAGAACGTTAAAATTCGCGTTAAAATAAATTTTTTCCTTCCAAAGAACCATCATCGATCCAAATAATATCACGGAAACGATGAAAGTTTTCGCAAATTACGTAATTTTGTATATTCATTCTTTCATGGAGAAGGAAGGAGATCAAAAGAATTCGGGGTTGCGAAACGAGAGAAAGAAAAGGAAAGAAGAAGGAGAGAGAAAAAAAAAGAACGATTTCGATCCTGCTCCATTCATCCTCCTCCAAATAAAAGGAACGACTCGTCTTCTTCTGATTGCGCAACGTTTCAACCCTGCAGTTAATCGTGCTAATATTATTACGCATTCCGCGTTCACAAGCTTCGAGGCGCATAATGGGAAAGTGGCCGAGGTAACGGAGGACATAAATGGATGACTTTCTCTGGCGGAAGAGTCGAGCAGGGTCAAAGTCTCCTTTGTGCGCCGCAACATGTCGATGTCTTTTATCTCTTCGAAACCGTGTCTTCGAGGAATCGGTCGAAAATAATCGGCCGAATTTCTCATAGATCCAAGGAGGCTGATCCATGATAAAATTTGCGCCAAGGTTGATTGAAATGGTACGTGGAAATGATGGAATAAGAGGGCGTAGGAATACAATTTTTCTTTACAAATGTTAGCGAGAAGAATATCGCAATTTTGAATAATTATCGATTGGATGCGAATGAATTATCGAGAGGAGACGTACTCTATCCAATGCAAAAGATAGAAGAAACGCGGAATTAATTTTATTTGAGAATCAGTTTCGGAAATCATCGATTACGTAACACTTCTTGACAAGTGTGAGCGAGTTCAGTCTCGATTTCTTAAAAAGAAAAAAAAAAAAAAAAAAGACTTAAACGATAAAATTTCTTTTGCTTCAGAAATGTAGAATATTCTCTCTTATTGATAATTCACTTGAAAATTAATTCCAATTTCACTCGTAAACTTTCCAAAACTTGATCTCCTCGAAAACGAAGCCTTGGACGGGAAAAAAAAAAAAAAAAAAAAACATTCTTTTCTTCTCCTTTTCTTTTTCTATCTCTCTCGCAAGGAATCTCTTCTACATAACTTTTGACCGCGCCTTGTATAATATTTCCAACGCGTATCGCGTTACAAAGGAGTTGCTATTGTAATTTAATAAAGTCGAGGAACGTACTTGTCCCGTACATTTTTCTCTCTCTCTCTCTCTCTTTCTCTTTCTCTTTTTTTTAATAATATCGGAGAATGGCTGCCATTCACTCGAACACCTTGTCCACCGTATCAACGGCCGCTACGAAACAGGTTGCGCGGACAGTGTTTCGCGTGCATCGATCGCGATTGACAAAGTTTTCTTTCACAAGACCGACAAAAGTCCCTCCTCCTCCTTCCCCTTCCTCCCCTTTCTCCTTCTCCCCTCCCCTCATCGAAGCTTATTCGCGTGGCGATTCGAACATCGGATTACGCCTTGTCCCGCGTTTCATAAAAGACGTTTAAGTATGCATAGAATCACCCATACGGAACGATAAGACGGCCAAGCCGTGAAGTAATGGGAAAGATTATTTATGGATTGCGATATCTCCTTATATATATATATATATATATATATATATCTTGAGATGAATTACGACGATCTCGGAAAGTTCCCGTGGACGTGCGCCTCCCTGGCACAGATTTCGCCTGGAAAAAATTTTCATGAATTTTAATTGTTCATAAATTGCGAAAAATGCCGAGCACCGTCTCACCTTCCCCTCCCTCCCGCTCCGAAACGGGACACGATCGCTTTCTACTATTTCATTGGAGCGGGTTCTTGTGCCCGCTACCGGATCCACAACCGCGCTACAGCTTTTTTCTTTTTCTTTTTTTTTTTTCCTTTTTAATCTCGATGACGAATGGCCACGCTGGATTAACCCGCTCGTAAAGAACCGCAATTAAAAATCTGTCAGAGATCTCGAATAGGATTTCATCAACCGAAATCCTTGTGGCGGTTAAACTAGCGCGCGACGAATTTAAATAGATATTGAAAGATATTTCACGAAATATTTTGCGAAAGTTTTTTTTTTTTTTTTTTTGGCTACGACGAATTGTGAAAGATCGAGTCGAGATCGTGAGAGATCGATTTGTTCCGCGCGGAGGAGATCCAAGACCACCCAAGAGATGCGTGGCGTTTTTAAGAAACGCGCGAAGATCTCAGATGCGCGCAATTTTAAGCGAAACAGAGTGGAAAATGTTGAGCAGCCTGTTTCGTGGCAACTCGATTCTTACGTAACCTTCGTTGAGGATCTGTTGTCGTTTCGAACTGAAATTCAGGAAAAATTTGGAAAGAAAGAAAGAAAAAAAAAAAAAAAAGAAAAGGAAAAAACGGTGAATGGACGATGAAAGGATCGAACGCGTGCCGCTTAGGAAAGAGCCGGTTTTCGCGCGAAGAAACAAACAAACTGTGGAAGATCTAGGCAGAGTGGCCGCTGATATTTAATACTTTCACTCGAACTCCTTGACCCGTGCACAATTGCACGTGGACTCGCGTGCAACGAAACGATCGGCGTTAACGTGTTACGAATGCCCGTGATCGCATGCACGAGTTGCGAACAGGAAACGCCACACACGACCGCCAATTAAATATCGGCCACTTCCAACTTTGCCGCCATCTTGGCAAACTGATCGAGACCGATATTAACTTTTAACGAGAGACTTTCACGGATCGGGAGAAATTTCTCTCGACTTTCGTCCAATGGATCGGCGATCCTTCTTGGAAGCGGCGCGAAATTTTAGAATAATTATGCCATCCTTAGGACGATTAAACGCTCGTCGAAGCATCCTCCGTTCATCTTTATTCATCGTCTTTGAATCGCTTTCCTTTTATTCCTTCCTACGATCTACGATTCTTTTTTTTTTTTTTGTGGATAATTTTCTTACTCGAACAAGCTTTTGCTTTTCCCATGATTTTGCTAATTTTTTAAACCACGCGTCTTCTTTAACGCGTCTTCTCACGCGTTTTTTGAAATTCTTTTCTCTCGTCGTCAGCGTTGATGCAATCTTCCACTTTCTCCGATATTTTTTCCTAAACACTTTTCCGCGAAGTTTCTTTTCATAATTATTACGTTCCTACTCTTCGCTTAAATTCTCTCGTAAAAGGCAGTCTTCTTCATTCGTATATTTATCGCAAAAATTCCAATCGAACTCGTGATGATAATAAAAAGAAAATTTTGATCGAAACCAGTCTAGTTCGAACGCTCTCGACCGTACCGATCGAGTAACAATAGTAACGTTTGTACAAGGGAAGAATGCGTGTCATAAGTTGGTACGCATGCGGAGATGATTGATACGGCGCTCGTTCACATTAGTTTACGTAACCGGCTGTGAAACGAAGAGACGGATCCGAAGAAACGACGATCGTTGTCGACATCGTACTCGCCATCGATCAATATTCCAGCTTCCACGTTATATTAAGTACACGTTACGGCTCACGAAACACGTGAAAAAAGTATTTCAAGTGGCGTACTGTTAATGTTTTCCGCGCTTTATCGTTCGATCGCAGTGTCCCAAAAACGATTCAATTGTAATGCACCGTTTCGAAGCATTGCGTTATTAAAACGTTTTACCGCTTTTACGGTTTCGCCACGCTTCTTCTTCTTCTTCTTCTTCTTCTTCTTCTTTTTCTTCTTAATTACTCTCAAACTCGATTCCTCCCGGGGAGGGAAGCTCGAAGGCTATCTTAGTCCAGATACTCGGAATCAAGGTTATCCTTACGAGCATCGTGCAATTTGTGCGGCTGTATAATGGTAAAATTACGACTCTACCGTTTCCTTCGTATTTTATCACTTCTGTTCGTGTTCGTTTCGCGGAACAACGTTTTTTCGTTATTCCCGTGCTATCTTCATTCGTCCAATAAGATCGCTTTGTCGTTCGTGTATAGAGTAAGAAAGTAATTTTATTTTTTTGCGACATTCCTTTAATTATGCGCTATTCGGATCAACGAGACGCGGAAATTTCACCGGTTATATTGAATTACCGGCGGGCTCAAAATGTAATCGCGAATAACAGGAAATTACAGGTTAAATGCGGGCCACGTTACAGTTTTCACCAATAGCTCGCTATTGCGACAGGAAACGAGCACCAATTCCATGGAAAATATTAGAGATACTCGCCGGTTTCCGTGAATAGGCAAACTTCTTTTTTCTTTCGATCGTTTTCTTTTTTTTTTTATTTCATAGTGGACGAGCCTTCCTCGAGTATTCGATACGAGGTTACCGACATTTCAAAGAACGGGATGTTATTGTCCGGAAAGTGGAGCGTTGGATAACATATTGGGATACGGTCGAATCGCGTGGACGATTCATCGATGAACCGCGAATGTTCGTGCATTTGTTGTGTATTCCGCGACGAAACGATAAGCATGTTTCTCAAAATTGTATATTTCGGTAGAAAAAAAAAAAAGTTATACGATTATTAAATTAAATATGATTTTACAAATTTTGGTCAATATTATGTATGCAATAAGAATATTGAATAAGAATATTGGAAGGAAATTATTATTTTTGGAATATTATTATAAATAACTTAACGTAATAGGCAATTTTTGTGGCCGGAATAAAATGGTAAATGTGAATACGAATTTATACACGCGTTATTAATATTCCTCTATATTATTAAGAAAGAAACGTTTTATATATGCACGTATAATAAAATTTGAATGAATCGATCATTTTATCGCGGTATGTAGAAAAATGTATAAAATTTTACTTTGCAGTGCGAGTAAAAAAAAATATCCAAAAATATTTTACTCGCTGTTTCGTTAAAAAAAAAAAAAAAAAAGC